>NC_061120.1:75707330-76007330 GCF_002878395.1 Capsicum annuum | reverse complement strand
GCTCATCACCATCGCACAAAATAACAGTAATAATAAAAGAGAAGAGAAATGACAAGATAGCTTGAATAGCACAACATAACATAAATCCAGTACGACAAACTCTCAAAAATAAAATAATGAAAGAAGACCCTAAGATAGTTCAAATTCTAGGAAATAAAGAAATAAATATTGGAATGGACACAGGTTTCAGGTACCCTAGCCTAAGAGCCTGATGCTTCTTCAAATTGCCTCCGAAGGACGAGTCGTCTAGGGAAGAGGCCACTTCCGTAGGGTTGAAGGGTGAACCAATATTGATATGGTTAGCTGCTCAAACATTTTAAAATTCTTTCTCAATCAATAAAGGTTTGGCTAGAACCTTCTCATGGATACCCAACTTTTACACCCAAATCTCTTCATGACGGATGCTCACAAAATAGTCCATCATGGATGAGCATCGAGCCTAGATCTTCTCTAACTTTCCTCGAATGAACTTAACCTTCTCCAATTTTTAGTAAAAGGTATACTTTAACCAACCGACAAATTTTACCTCCCCTAGAGAAGCTGTACTTCAGCCTGAGCTATCACTCCTTCAACAAATTTCTCTTTCAAATGGGTGCACAGTTGTGAATAATTATGAAAGTCCTGATCAGTTATTGTCTCTGCACTCTTGACTCTATTAGAAAGATTTTTAACTTTGAGGTTTAACTTTGCTTGTGTCTCCTTATCTACAAAAGAGCAATTCTTTGAGTTGCAAACCTTTTTTCTAAGGCAGTAATCGTCTCCTTAAGTTTCCTCATATTTATATCCACCTATTCTTAAGAAAGAGATTCACACATATAAGGATAAGCCCACCACAAATAAAGAAATGGAGAGAGAAAAATTTATAAAGAGTTTGACAAGCTCACCTGCGACAAAGACCTGGTGATGCCCTTGAAAAGAGTCCTACGGGAGTAAAAAGCTCCATACTTCCTCTACAGGGAAGTAATCTGCCAAGTGAGTTATGCATCCCACTGGGGTCCTATCAAATTAGTAGAACTAGGGACTACAGGCATATCTGAATAACTACCTCATTGATTCCATCTGCAAGACATGGATCAATATGAGGCGGAAAGGGATGAGACACCAAGGATTGGTATTTTGAGGCAATAACTTTAGGAACATCCATCTAGGACGTACTCCCTCTAGTAGAGAAGAGACCCACTCAACTATTACCTCTTATTTGAGGATAAAAATCTCATATCTTTTCTTGTTTTCTACAAACTGAGGCCAATCTTAGAAAATCCCCTAATTTCTAAAGGTTGTTACACGAGCAAGTAATTTGAAAGTTAAAATAAAATAATTTCAATGCCATATGACAACATCAACCTTAATTTCTATAACAACATCAACAGTATACCCAGTATATTCTCACAAAGTGGGGCTTGGGACGATAAAATATATGTAGTCCATACTACCGCCTTAGATAAAGTAGAGAGGCTATTCCTGATAGATCCCTGGCTTAGGATAGATAATAGTATAACGAAAAAACAAATAGAAAACATAAAAGCACACAAAAAAATAGGATAACACACTGCTAGATAATAATCAAAATAAGGTACCCACAAGGTAATGTTATAAACTCTCTATTTGAAATCAAAGACAACACCGAAACACCATAAATAAGCAACTACAAACATAGATACAAACAACAGCACTTTTACCTATTAATACGGATGAACTCCTACCCACTAACCCTCTACCCTAATCTGCATTCTCCACATTTTCTTATCAAGGGTCATGTCCTTCGTAAGTTGTAACTGTTCTATATCATTTATAATCACCTATCTCTAATATTTCTTTGGCGTACCTCTACCCCACCGAAAACCATCCATAGCTAGCCTCTCACACATTTGAACTGGAGAATTTGTGCCCCTCCTTATCACATGACTAGACCATCACAACCTCACTTTTCGCATCTTGCCTCTACCGAAGCTACTCTCACATTCTCCTAAATAATTTTATTTCTATACCTATCACTTTTGGTAAACCCACACATCCATCACAACATCCTCATCCCCACCACCTTTAATTTTTGGATGTGGGAGTTCTTAACTGACCAAGACTCTACCCTATACAACATAGTTAGTCGGACTGACACTCTGTAAAACTTACCTTTAATCTTAGGAGGTACCTTCTTATCACACAAAACCCCTGAAGTGAGCCTCCATTTTAACCACTCTGTACCAATATGGAGCGTGGCATCCTCATCAATTTTGCCAATCCCCTGAATTATAGAACCAAGATACTTGAAACTCTCCTTCTTCTGAATGGCCTGAGAATCTAGCTTCACCACCACATTAGCCTCATGCGTTGAATCACTAAAATACCATCTTGGTCCTACTCAACCTAAATTCTTTGGACTCAAGTGTTTTTCTTCAAACCTCCAACTTATCATTAAAACCTCCCCGCATCTTATTAATTAGCATAACATTATTAGAAAATAACATACACCAAGGCACCTTTCCTTGAATATACCGCATCAAAATATCAATCACAAGGAAAATAAAAATGAGCTTAGAGTTGATCCCTGATGCAATTCTATCAAAATAGGAAAGTGCTCTAAATCTTTGCGCTGTTGTACATGTATTGAATCGACCTAGTGTATGCCACGAGCATTCTCCTACCCTCTAAGAACCTCTACAAAATATTCCTTGGGACTTTGTCATACGTTTTCTCAATATCAATGAACACTATGCGTGAGCCCTTCTTTCTATTCCTAAATTGATTTACTAATCTCTTCACAAGGTGAATGACCTTAATTTATAGAAAAAAGAAAATTATTAGTATAGAGGAGGTGTCCACAAAGCTTAGAATTAGGAAATGAAGTGCCGTGATTTTTGTAGGTCCACCCTCTTTTAGTGAAAATGTAGTCTCAGGTATATTCCTTTGAACACACTGACTCAAGAATCTTTCGTACCATAGAAGAATATCCATTGGGTGTGGAACCCAAGCCTTGGTTGAAACAATACAAGGATATAAGTAGAAGTGAGGCTTTACTATATACAAAAAGGTAGGAAAATGACTTATAATGACAGTTTCATTCATTTTGTGGGATGGGGATGCCCGAATAGAAGTTAGAAAAAATAGAAACATACTTGTCCTGCCACTAAAGGACTACTTTGTTTAAATTTGAGAGTATCTTTTCGATGTCTCGACACTTGATGGTCAGAAACTTCTTGTGGATTATGTGGGGAGTATACAAGGGTGAAGGTCAAACCCAAAGAACATGTGACAACATGGAGGCAAGAGACCGTTATCTAGATTGTGAGGGGTATCTAAGCCAAAGAAATGCCATACATCTCACATCGGCGGGGATAAATCAGATGATATCGCTTGGGCCTAGACCTATGGCTAAGAAATAAGTATAAATACCTAGGTACTTAGGTTTGTAGGTGGAAATATTCTTGGTAGGATATAAGGAGAGGACCTCAACATTGGCTAACTATTTCCAATCTCTTTTGACTACCTTAAGGAACTTTTATCTACTGCAGACAAAAACTAGATGACAAAGCACTTCCGTGAGAAGGAGGAAGAGCACCCAAATGTATGCTATTTGCAGTTTTCCCTACAGTAGGATACTTTGGAATTACCGAATCAACAATGGACTCTATTTTATCTGGAGACATCACCAGGGGGAAAAAGAGGTCGTAGCGAGGAAGAACATGGGCTAGGCTAATAGCATCCATAGTCAGAGAAGGGATTAAATTAATGAGGGAAGTAGTTTCACTACCTACGACCTCCAGGTCAAAAGCTACAACAACGAAGTTAGCACGAGTAACTTTGTTAAGAGCTATGATAACACTTTTTCTACAAAAGAATGCCATGGATCAACATTAGGAAGCAAGAAATAGGAAGTAACAAGGGAAAAAGGACTGTTTGTAATGCTTTTTAGGAAACTAAGTGCAGAAGAAAGTGAAAAATAAAATAAAAATGAAGGCAATAAACTTATGGAAAAAAAGGAAGGCACATGTCAAAAGAAAAACATGTACGGATGGAGCATCTTAAGTCAGTGTCAAGCTATTAGAATTTTGAATCTTTTTACTTCTAGAGGATATTAAGCACTAACCTCAAAAATTGGAGGGACTATCTTTATTGAGAAAATATGGGTTATTAAAGGTTGAGCCAATTGAAGTGGTTTAGGACATATAAAAGGAAGACAACCCAATATGATGAGATCACCTCAAGAACTATACCCACACAACAAGGCATTTCTTGAAAGGAAGGAAGGTTGCCCAAGATCACTTAAGGATAGTGATCGCTCACTATCTGACAAATGGAAGGACACAGTGTCACGAATTCAGAAGATAAGCCTCTTCCTCCCTCCCCTCGGGCAGAGTTGTGTCTGATATACACTAGTGGGTTGGTTTCCCCCACGCAAAATTAGGACTGGTGGTAATCCTTTATTGTCCATGTTTAACTTTTGTATCCACCTCTCTTATTTTAAATTACCTGATTTTTATTCATCCTTTCCCTTTAAGCAATAGAAATATCTTTAAATTGGTCTTTAAGCATTAGAATTTTCTTCAGCTTTTTAGTACTTTCTCATTGTGATACTCAAGCTAGATTACGTTTGTATTCTTGACTGATATGATCTAACATTCTGCTCATGCTATAAGATTCGCTCCTAATCTCTGTTTGTTTAATTTAATTTAATCTATTGTTATGTTATTTACTTTTCCGCAAATGTTTACTACTAATTCAAAATGTATATCATAACACGTGCTCTTGACTCACAAACAAATTCAATCGTATCAAAAAGACAAAACACTAGACTTCTTTAATATTGTTTCTTGCTTCTTCCTTTTTATTTGATAATTTTCTACTTTTTAATATTTGTTAATTAAGTAGATATAAATAGAATCTTCATCTTTATAACTGAAAAAACTACTCGAACTTTCTTTCTTAGAGATATTGAATAATTATAGCTAGACCTTCTTTCTGGGATTTGACTCTGAATTTAAAATTCAGATTATATTTACAGCGATTGCTTATCCTATTTAGGACGAGTTTTGGACATGGTTGCACTCCATACATCCAGATATTTGACAAAGATGTTGGTAAATATTTAGAATAAAATTGTCAAACATTTATTTTTCTTTGAGTAAAGCATCTAGTGTCCTCTTGAACTATGATCAAATTTGCTACGACACACTCCAACTTCACGATGGTCCTATTACCTCCTGAACTAAATTTTAGTATATTTTTGTCAATCTTTTTAGCTGATGTGACAACTTTGATGTGACTCCATTTGTATGTAATAAAGATGTCATATCAGCACAAAAGGGTGACAAAAACACGCTAAAATTGTCTTCAGGGGTAATAAGACCTTGTGAAGTTGGAGTGTGTTGTAACAACTTTGGCCATAATTGGGGGCACTGAGTGTTTATCTCTTTTTCTTTTTTCATTTGTGGTTGATGTTTTATAGAATTTCGATAAATAATCTTTCTGATAATTTTGACAACGTTGGCAGAGTTTAGATTTGGATTTTCATACCTAAGAGCAATAAAGTAACATAACTTGTTCGTTATTAATCGTTTCTGTTTAAAGAAGTATAGTATAATTTAATTCTTGATAAATGTCTATTGTCATTTATTTATACTTTATAGTGTATATACATGCGCTAGTAACGTATCCGTTAATAGATGTTTGTGTAATTGCATTAATAAGTTAGAAGGTTAATTAAAAAAATTTAAAAAATTCATAATCCTCAAACTTATAAAAAGGGAATCAGAGATGACAGAATGAAAGGAACATCTGATGATATAATGAAGGGAGGACACCTCGAAGTTTTTGTTGTAAGTGCCCGAGGCATTAGCCACTCCAATATTATTGGTAAGGATTTTACTTATATATGTTAATAGTTTAAAGAAATAAAATTTTATATTATCAAACTGTATTTCAATGTGTTATAGGAAGCAATTTGTTTTATGGAGTATATTTTTTTGGTTATTTATCCATTTGTTGTGAACTACTTGTACGACCTCTGATTCAAGATAAAGATGAGTCACAATTCTTTCAAGTCACTATGATAAAAACTTATATTTTAAAAATTTTAGTCAAAATTTACATAATTAGTATATTAAAAACAAAAATAACTAATAATTTGAGACGGAAGGAGAGTTAGATCTTTGGCAAATGTGTAATGTGTTAAAAGTTCTTTTATTTTGCTATGGGAAATATGATGATGTACTTCTTCTTTTATCACTTAATTAAGTCTTTATGTTTATGGCGTATTGCTTTTATTTGAATAGGGAATCCATCCTACTATGTGATTGTTGAATGTGGATCTCAATCCTACAGAACAACAATTTCCTCAGGTTTGCGTTTTGTTCCTATTCTCATATATGATTTTATATATTCATGGATAGAATTATTTAATATTGTGCTGGTAGAAGATAGTAAGTATTTCATAAAATTAATTAAAGTGTGCGCAAATTAATTCTCATTTCATTTCAACTTGTATTGTTTCTTTGCTCTTTTGGATTAGTTAAAATGTTTTGCAATTTTAATTCAATTTTCACAATTTGTAAGAGTAAACTTATTCAACTATTCAAGATTTGAATTTTGATGAGATATCGGACAAATTAACTTGCCAACTCTTATTACTTATGAGGTTTAATGCATAGATAACCTCGAAGCTTGTATAAAAATCCTCTTTACATATCCCTCAATAGGAACCTTTTACGCACTCGAATTTTTTTAAATTGAGCTTTTGTTCATTACTTTTGTGTTTTGACCACTTTAGAATAGTATACGTGTTATCAATGATTGTTTTAAAGAAAATAAACATTTAATCATTATAATGCAGGTAATTCAAAGGAAATTTTGTGGAATCAAAAGTTTAAGTTTGAATTGCCAACTAACAAATTAGAAGAGTTCATGTACCTTAAATTAAAAATTATCGATGAAAAATTCTTCACAGATGGTGGATTTGCCGGTGAAACCACGTAAGGACTTTGATTATTTCTCTATCTTTTATTTACACAATTTACAATCTTTATTTTTTTTAGCTTTACTTGGTTGACGGTCTATCAGAAACAACCTTTCTATTTTCAGCTAGTTATTGTTGTTACAATCTTCATTATTTTTTTGGTTTTACTTGAGTCAATGTTCTATCAGAAATAACCTCTCTACCTGCATAAGGTATTGTTATTATTATTACAATCTTCAAATTTTTTTTTTAATTGAAAGTGCTTTTCGTTTTTTGTGTAATCCAGAATTAATTTGAAAGGAATAATTATGGAGGGGAATGAAAAGAGATTCATTGAAGTGCTACCAGTTGCCTATAATGTAGTGCTTGAAGATGACACATACAAAGGGCAGATAAAAGTTGGACTCCGATTCACTCCTAGCGATGTATGCATCTTTAATTAATTATTTCATAATTGAAATTGGTATACTATTACTTCCAATTTATGTGTATTGTTTGGATTTTAAGAGTCAATTATTTAAATTTTAACAGTGAATTTGGATATAGGTTCTTTAAAGTTTTTGAAACAAAAATTATATATATATATATATAAACATTACCTCCATTGATCATTGATGTGCAAAAAGTTACAATTTAGAGTTTGACATACCAAATTTGATACATACAAAAATTATATATTTGAAAACATGTAAAAAATATTACAAGTCACTAAACTTAAGAGACATATCAAAAAAAAAAAGTTATCAATGAAAAAGCTATTTCAATCTCGAAACTCAAAAAGTACCACATAAATTAAAATATAGAGAATAATTATATTTTCCTTATATTTTCATTATGTATTTTCAATTTCCCCTAATTGTAAAATGGTTCAATTCTTTTTTTTTTTTTTTGTGCAGAAAATTGTACAAACAGTGGGAAGAGAAAATTCTCCAAAGGAAAACGGAAATGGAAATGGAGTTGGGCAATATATATATAGCAAAATTATTAATCTCTGGGCAAACACCTGGTGGAGAAGCTTCTTTCCATGTGAAGATGCTATCGACAAGAATAAACCAAACTAGAATTATTTCTTGTTTCATTTCCTTTTGAGTAAAACATCTAGCATCTCTTAACTATAATCAAATTCACTATGATATATTCAACTAGGTTTCTATTATCTTTAAACTCAATTTAGTATATTTTTGTCATTCTTTCTAGTTAATGTGATATCTTTTTAGCTAACGTAACACTTTTGACGTGGATTCAATTTTTATGTAATAAAAATGTCATGACAACACAAAAAAGTGACAAAAATATGTTAAAATTGAGTTTAGTAGGATAATAAAACTCATTTAAAATTAGAATGTATCATAATAATTTTAATCATAGTTCGAGAAGATAATGAATGCTTATTTCTTTCCTTTTTTTTTTTTAGATTAATGTTCAGCAGGGGCGGACCTACATTGAGAGTAGGGGGTGCACGTGCACTCCCTAGCCTCGAGAAAAACTCTGCATATATAATTTTTATCTATCTATATATATGAGGGTATTATGTAAAATAGGTCATGCACCCACAGAAATAATTGTTTGGTCTGATGAGATGGTTGGGCATGCCATTTGAAAGTTGCTCTTATTACCTGATTGCTTAGGTTCGAACCCCAAGAATGATTTTTTATCGCTCATTTTTTTAAATTACACTGCCTACACCATTATTGTGAAAATGTATATATTTATCTTTTGATTAAAAAAGACTTTCTACTTAGTTGTCATTCATTTTACACCTTTTTTTTTTCCTTTTATGTATTGTGGATATTATTGACCTATTTTTTATTTTATTTCAAAATACAAACTTCTCTTCAACTTCAAAAGGTGGATATTCTCCCTAGCTTATACTGTATAATATTTATTTTCTTTTATCTTTTGATCATTGAGTTATTTTTATTTAAAAATTAGTAATTTAAAGTTTGAGATAGGCTAAATCAAACGTTACCCGTTGCAACCATCTAGCAAAGAAATCTCTCGAATTTCATATTTTTCAATTTTTTTTTACTATTGTTCAAAATATAAAAATTTGTTCAATTTAAGTACAGTGAATAACACACTTTTTTCATAATAAATATAAATTAGTAATATTCAATAATATTAAAATTTTGCTTATAAAATACTATAATTAATATGTTTTCAAAGAACAAAATGCCAAATTTTGATACTATTAATTATTATATTTAAATATAGAGGTGCACCCGCCGAGCTTAAATCCTGGGTTCGCCTCTGATGTTTTGATAAAAACAATTTTTTTTCCATTGGTTTACATTGTTTTAATTAGGTGGACATGGTACTTGTGATATTTTGGCAATGAATTCATGTTGTTTTGCGGCTTTTTTATGTTACTTCCTTCGTTTAAAAAAGAAGAGTGACCTACTTTTTTGCCGTCCATTTAAAATGGAATGATCTCTTTCTTTTTTTGGTAATATATTAATTTCAATTTTCTGCGTGGCATGTTTAGGACCACAAGATTAAAGAGTATTTTGGTATATTTGACACAATTTTAATTTAAGGCCACAAGATTCAAAAAGTCTTTTTTATTTTCTTAGATTTTGTGTCAAGTTAAATTAGGTCATTGGAAGGATTACTTATAATCTAAAAATGATTAAAGATTACAACTTCCTTCTAAGTTGCACAGATAAGATTTATTTCCAGTAGATCTACCTTCAACAATTCTCTCATTTGTTGGATTTTTCTGTTAATTTTGCAATAATACTCTATCCAGTTAAAAGAAAGTCCCTTTAGAATACAATACAAAACAATGCCTACTAAATCAACTAAGAACATTTAAGCTATAACATGATAGGAATAGGTTCTTTGATGCTGCAGAAGTTAATTTTTCTTTGAGAATCTCTATGCAGACTCTACTCCATCCCGGTAAAAAGTTTATTCTCACCTGGTGTATTCACCAAATTAATGTTCTTTATCATGGTTAAGCAATAAAATTAAGTAAATACATATTAATTAATCATGGTAAAGTAACATGAACTCTAAATTCAAACACACGACATGCATGTATTGACTTGATAAATACACCAATTACATGTAAGTTTTACCTATCAATCACACTCTATCGTCTCTCTCTTTTATTGTGGTTAAGCTTCAAAGTGATTTGTTGTGTTGTATTTATAGGAGTAAAATAGCCTCTTGTAGTTCCTCAAATCTAACCAACACTTGGTTCAAGACTTTTCATGAATCCAATGCTTGTTTGAATTAAATTTTATCTTTCACGTGCACATGACCAACTTCTATTAATTCTATGTTATTTCATGGATCCAATTTAAGGTAATATTTTCATAACTTCAACTCCAGTACCTTGTAGGATTGCATTAAGTCTGCAAATTCTCGAAGAAGCATGGAGCATCTTCTCCAAACAGTCAACAGATTTTCAGTTTTTTTTGTCTAGAGGACTTGTTCCTCATCAATGTTTTCTACTTTATTAGTTTCTTTTGGAGATATGTTATTAACCTAGTTCTTTTACTTCATTCCTTCATTCTTTCTTGCACATAACTTATCACAAGTACAATATTTATCAATCACCAAAATATCATTTGATTTTGAATGTAGATTGAGAGATCAAAGTAGGTGTTTGCAGCTCAACAATTAATACTATTATTTCTCTAGAGTTAAAATATAAGCAATCTGTATTTAATTTTACGATAATAACTCGTAACGGATGATATGGAGAGCAAAAATTTATCAACTTTCATTCTATATCCATCAATTGCACTATGAGTAGACATAGCTATCAACTATTCAAGACGCTGAATTTCGAGCTAGTAGTCATTTTGAAGTATAAGCAATGCCACCCAATCAACTTGTGATGCAAAAATGCTTCTTAAATTCACATTGTACCCAAAACAGAGAAGAAGGCAAGCAAGTTTTTTGCACCAAAATGTTGGACTCTTATTAAAAATTTGGCTAATGCACATCATACGATTACGTGGCTATTCGCTCTTGCATTTCTCCTTTGATAGAATCTAAAAAGATGACATAGCTCACCTTAGAATGAGATTAGTACCACACATAAAAATTATTCGGAAGGAAACTCTTCTTCAGTTTGTGAAATAGAGGGATTGCAGCTTGATAGCTTGCAATCAAGGAGAAGAAGAAGATAAACGGAAGCTGAATTTTGATTATTCTCACTTGAAGCTTCACAGTTATGAGTCTATCTATAGACTTCAGTTAAGATGAGCTAAGAATGAGCTAAGAAGTGAATCATGTATCCAACTCATTGACAACTCATTGTAACTAACTAATCATTATCTAACAACCTCTAACAACCTATACAGTTGACTTATCTATCGGCTAACTAACTAACTGACTAACTATCCTATTAGTTTTACACATCAATGGAATAGGTAGTCGTATATGTGTCAGTGTATGTAGTACTCAAAATACTCCCCCTCAAGCTACAAGGTGCAGAATGTTTAGCACACCAAGCTAGCTAAGTAAATGAGTATGTTGAGCAAGGCTCAGGCCCTTGTTAAGCAGGTCAACAAGTTGATCACTAGGTTGAACATATAGAGCCTTAATCAAGCCATCTTTAATCTTGTCCCTGATGAAGTGACAATCAATCTCAATGTGTTTGGTTCTCTCATGAAACACAGGGTTTTTAGCCAACTAAATGGCTAAATTAATGTCACTAAAGACTGAAACAGGAAGGGTGACATGAACCCTAAGTTCCTGAAATAAACCAACCAGCCAAGTGAGCTCTGCAACTGCTGAAGCCATGCTTCTGTACTCAGCTTCAGCAGAACTCCTGGAAACAGTGTGCTGTTTTTTTTATTTCCATGATATCAGTGATTCACAAAAGTAAATGGCATAACTAGTAACTGATCTTCTGGTGTTGGGGCAAGAAGCCCATCTGAGTCACATCAGCAAGTTAGAGTAGTAGCAAGCTCATCCTTGAACCAGACACCTTGACCAACATAACCTTTAAGGTATCTGGCCATCCTAGTAGCTACTTCCCAGTGAGATTTCTTGGGGTGTTGAATGACTTGGCTGAGAGTTTGAACAACAAAGTTAATGTCTGTCCTTGTAATAGTGGCATACATAAGTTTTCCAACAAGTCTTTGGTAAGATAAAATGTCAGACAACAACTCATCTTGTGCACGTGTGGCATGATCATACTCAATTGAGGTTAACTTGGCATTAGAATTTAGAGGGGTGATAGCCGGTTTAGAACCACTAAGCCCTGTGTCAGCAATCAACTCAAGAATGTACTTTCTTTGGTTCAATATGATCCCTGATGCTGATCTTAAAACTTCAATGCCTAAAAAATACTTGAGATCCCCCAAGTCTTTCATTTTAAACTACTGATACAACTTGATTTTAGTGGCATTGATCAATGATGCACTGCTCCCAGTAATCAGCAAATCATCAATATATACAAACACTATAACAATATCATTACCTGGATGCAAAGTGAATAGGGAATAGTCATGTATACTTTAGGTAAAACTAGCATCAATTAAAATATGAGTGAGCTTCATATTTCACTGCTTGGAGGCCTGCTTAAGACCATACACGGATTTGATCAACTTACACACCTTGTGCTCCCCCTGTCTTCTAAATCCTTCTAGCATTTCCATGTAGACTTTCTCCTCAAGATCCCTTTGAGGAATGCATTATGCACATCCATTTGATGAAGATTCCAACCTTTAGATGCAGCTACTGGAATCACACATCTGACTGTAACCATCTTAGCCACTGGTGAGAAGGTTTTATGATAATTTAACCCCTCATGTTGGCTATATCCTTTGGCCACTAGTCTTGTTTTGAACCTCTCCACTTTACCATTTGAAAGATATTTGATTTTATATATCCATTTGGAACCATCAGTATTCTTCCTTTTAGGTAGATCAATAATGGTCCATGTGTTGTTAGCTTCCAAGGCCTGAATCTCTGACTTCATAGCTCCCACCCACCTTGCATCTTTTATATCTTGTTTATAGTGTTGAGGCTCAGTCAAAGTGGAGAATTTCGTTAAATATCACTGATAAGTAGGACTCAGGTTTTTGTAAGGCAGGCTGTGGCTAATGGATATTTGCATCTCTGGTTTCTAGAAGTGTCAACATAATCATGCATCCACACTGGTGGTCTGTTTGTTCTTGTTGGTCTAATGGAAGAGGTTTGAGGTAGGGAACATTCCTCTTGACATGTTTCTTTATGAGTGGTGCCACGCGAAGCTGCACCAGGTACGACAGCATCAGAAATGCTTTCCTCCTCAATTGGAGCTTCTTCAGTAATACTATCAGTAGTTGTCTCAGGAAATATTTCATTATCTGTGGCGATCAAAAAGTCAGTGATATCTTCTTCAGATAAGGAAACTTGTATATTTTGTTCTGGTGATGAAGCAAAGGGAAATGCATCTTCATGAAACACAACATCTCTACTGACTGATAGTCTCTTTGAGGTGAAATCCAGCAGCAAATATCCCTTCTGACACTCTAAATATCCCACTAATAATGCCGGTTTGGCTCTTTCTATGAATTTGTCACCTCTTGGTAGGATAGTGACATAGCATAAGCAACCAAATACCCTGATATGAGATAACTTGGGATCCTTGGAAAACATCAACTGAAATGGGCTCTTACCACTCAAAACAAAAGATGGTAACCTGTTCATTAGATATACTGTAGCCTTTACACATTGTCCCCAATACTTAATGGGAAAGTGAGACTGAAACTTGAGTGCTCTGGCTATATTTAATATGTGTATGTGCTTCCTCTCCACAACTCCATTTTGTTGAAGAGTGCGAGGACAGCTGGTTTGATGCAGAATACCCAGGGACTGGAATAATGTCTTACATTGAGAGTTAATAAATTCAATTCCATTATTAGATCTAATGGTTTTCACCACTATTCCAAACTGAGTTCTTATCATAAAAATAAATGTTTTAATAGCCACTATGGCCTCAGACTTTAACTGCAATAGGTGCACCTAAGTGTACCTAATATGGTCATCTACCATAGTCAATAAATATCATTTGTTGTCAAAATTAAAAGTTTTATATGGACCCCCTAACTCTATGTGGACAAGTACAAAACAAGTAGAGCATCTAGTAGTACTTGTAGGAAATGACAATCTTGTTTGTTTAGCTAGTGGACACATAGTACATTTATTCAACATATTTACATCACTAAGATTCTTTAGAATGTCCAAACACTTGAGAACCTGAGAAGTAGGGTGTCCAAGTCTTTGGTGCCATAAGCCGAAACTGGAAGTTGAGACTTCTACAATGAATTTATAGGTTTTTGATCTGGACTGATGAGTATCTCCTGTCCAACCACCTTTAAGAACATACAGTCCATTCTCTTGTTTACCAATCCCCTTCACCTTACCATTAAAGAGGTCCTGAAAGATACAAAAATTAGGATAAAATGATACAAAGCATGAAAGCTCCTTGGTTATCTTAGCAACAAACAACAAATTAAGTTTAAAGTTTGGAACAAGTAGAACATCTTTGATCACATCATTTGCAAAAATATAAGGTTCTCTAGTGTGTGAGATTGTCACTTCATCACCTATTGGGGGTGAAACTTGTCCAAATATTTAGAGTCTAATATGGTACTTCTTTTGAATCAGTGTCTATGTGCAGACACATGATGTGTAGCATCTGAGTCTACAATCAAATTGCCAGAACATGCTTTGATCAAGAAACAAGTAGTAATACCTGTCATATTTACTTACTTCATATCTTTTGTATCTATGCTCAACATGGTCATAATCTAAGTATACTCTTTCTCAGTGAATGTGTGAGGCTTGGCCAGTGGTGCCGAGTCACTTCAGGACTAGAACTAACAGCATCAACCTGACCAGCTACCATGGTTGGAGCCTGAGAAGCCTTATTACCAGTGTTGACAAAGTTGTTACCACCATTGTGTGTGGAGAAGCTGTTACTTCCAGTATTCTGTGATGTGAAGTTAGAGTTGTAGCCTTATTTCTTCCTATTTTTCCAGTCATTTGGATACTCTACCAACTTATAACAATTTTCCTTGGTATGACCCAAGAGATGAAAGTAATCACACTTTCTGCCTTTATATTTAGTGTTGCTTTGTCCAAAACCATAATTTCGATTCATTTGCATAGCAAGTGGTTCTGATCTGTCGGTTACAGTCATCATACAAGCTGAATGTTGGATTTATCCTCTATAAGCATAGCATAAGCTTGGTTAAGAGTAGGAGTCACTCCCTTGAGCAATATATGTCTTCTAGCTTGATCATAGGACTTATTTAGGCCACTTAAAAACTATAAAAGTCTAAGTTGACACATATGATCTGAGTACTCTCTAGATTGAGGGCAATCACAACTAGGATTTGGCACTAGTACATCACACTCACTCCATAAACTCTTCAATTTGGTAAAATAAGCTGAGATTGAGTCTGTACCTTAAGAGTGCATATTAATTTCATGATGCAATTGATATATATATGTATACGATTCACCTTGTCATATCTTTCCTTCAAGTCTTCCCAAACTGCACAAGCATTCGTGGCATAAACAATTCTAGATAATAGACTTTCACTTATAGTGTTCATGATTCAGGAAAGCACAATTGCATTACATGTTTCGCACTTCTCATGAAGCTCTTCTCTATACGATTCCTTGCTTCAGGATCCAGTGATGAATCCAAACTTTCTTTTCCCTAAGAAAGCAATATGCATCGACCAACTCCATAAACTATAATTTTCTGAACCAGTTAACTTGATTGGAGCAAGTACAACACTGGAACTATCAGATGCACCAATGAAAAGTGGATCACTTTGATCAATTTTAGGCTCCATGATTGATAGCATGTAACTGTAATGTATATCAAAATTGCGGAGAAGAAGAAACTAGAAAACTGAGATCAAAGATGTACTGAAACAACGATCTCAAATTGCGCAGAGAATTTAGTGAAATGCGATCGAAAACACGCTTAGTATTGAGCTCATGTATCTGATACTATGTAAAATAGAAGGATTGCATCTTGATAGCTTGAAATCAAGGGGAAAAAGAAGATAAACGGAAGCTGAATTTTCATTATTCTCACTTGAAGCTTTACAGTTATGAGTCTATTTATAGACTTGAGTGAAGATGAGCTAAGAATAAGCTAAGAAGTGAATCATGTATGCAGCTCATTGAAAGCTCATTGTAACTAACTAATCATTATTTAACTACCTTTAACAACCTATACAGTTGACTCATCTATTGGCTAACTAACTAACTAACTAACTATCCTATCAGTTTTACACATCAATGGAACAGGTAGTCGTAGATATGTTAGTGTATGTAGTAGTCAAAAAACGGTTCAAATTGGTATGACATCATGCAGAACTTAATAGTTGCAATTCATGACGGTGATAAATCAGATGATACAAAAATATACTAAAAAATATATTATTGAATATGATTCGTCCAGTTGGCCTATATATTACAAACTAATATTATTGAGAAAGAGCATGAAATCTATTGAGAGCGATATCGCCTTAAACAAAACTCTTTGATGACTACATTGTGGTTGTTATTATGTTGTGCAGTGGTGGACCCAGGATTTAAGGATTGTGGGTACTTAAAAAATTAAAAAATCGGGATGTCCCTTCAGTGGAAGATCAACTTAAATGCCAGTGCACCCAATCAACTTTTGTTTTAGTGGGTGCTTTTATATGTTTTCTACCTATTTTTGTATATTTTCTATGTAATTATACCTATTCCGAGTCGAGTTTACTAAGTGCTGGAGCATCCAAAAATATACTTAGGCCTGCCCCTGATATTATAGTTTGAGAAGAAGGATGTTGAATTTATAGAAGTCTAAAACTTCTCTACTAAGAAAGAATTAATCAATTATGGAAGAGATTGTTTCCTACGAGGAAACCTTTTCCACTAAGAAAATCTTTCCGAATAAAAACACAATTATGATAGAAACCTAGTAAAGTACAAAATTCAGGAAAAAACCTAACAAATCCCCCCCTGGCCTGATTTTCTAACAAAATTGATCATCTTTTTCTTCACATAATTTTAATTACTAAGATTTGTCATGGTTAAAAATAAAATTTAAAATATTATGGGTTAAAAATGACTTAAAAATATTTTATTTTTATTTTTAAAGATACAACAATAGAAATGTTGAAAATGTGTTTTAAACTCTTTCTCCACATATAGGATCTTCATTATCATTAAAATTAGTTGCAAATAGATTTGAACCTCCTTGATTACTTGTCACGATCTGAACTGGGGCCTGACTATGATGGCTATCTCAAGTCCACCATAGATCGGAGACCACCCCCTTTGCCTAGCCAAACAGAACACAATACACTAACAGTGGCTGAATTCCGAATATATAATAAGATTGATAATTATAAGCTCAAAGGAATCTAAGATATGTCAACAACCAAAAACCAATCCATAGTATCCACAAAGCCTTCTAATAACCAAAACCAATCTGGTCGGGACATGCCCCTAACGATAGCCAAAACAACTCTAAAATAATGTCTATGACATAAGGAAACCAAAACATGAAATGAGGGTCCTTCAAAGTATGGAAGATCACCACTTCAAGTCAACTCTCGATTAATCCAGGAGTCACTTAATTACTACAAAGAAAAAGCAAAAGTGTCTCCGTGTCCTACATCGTATGGGGATATAACATCCGGAGATGGTTAGCAAGGCGAGTGCTAGCATGTAACTCGAGAATAAGGAAATAAAATAATGCCATGATCATTAGTTCAAAATCAGTCAAAATCCAATGCACATAATCATATGCATATACATATACATATATATATATATATATATATATATATATATATATATATACATGTCGCATGCTAGGATA
Organism: Capsicum annuum; assembly: GCF_002878395.1. Lineage (NCBI taxonomy): Eukaryota > Viridiplantae > Streptophyta > Magnoliopsida > Solanales > Solanaceae > Capsicum > Capsicum annuum. The sequence continues at coordinate 75,989,538 of NC_061120.1, read as the reverse complement.
GGAAACAAGGCTTAGCATGAAGTAGAACTTTAGCCTGAGTTGTGTAGCTCAATTGTCATAATAGTACCCATGGGCTATACAGGCCCCAGCTCTCAACCCCTGGTCGGGATCCAGTAGCCACACGAACCGAAGAATAGTCATAATACATATGCATGGGCGCTCAAACCTCCCAATCATATTCTAAGGGTGACTTGAATACCCGACCATGTAATAAGAGAGACTCAAACTACCCGGTCATTTAGATACCCGCACAAGCAAATATTGTTTCTAGTATTAATCCTTCGGGACCTCCATCTTCACGCTTTGCTACACAACCCTCTTTAAGCCCAATTAAAATATTTACACATATTCCCAATTATTAAGAAAAAAAGTTATTCATTAAGGCACATCATAGGTATCATCATATCCTTATGCTTGCAAGTTTATCAATTTGCCAAACTTTACCACTTAGCTAACGAGGTCTCTAACCCTTTAGCCTACGTGACTCTGACCTATTTAGCCATGTGGGACTCTAACCCAACAGCTAATAGGACTTCAACCCATTTAGCCAAATGGGATGGACTCTAACCCAATTAACGAATAGGACTCTAAAGTATAAAGCCAATTTTGGGACTTAAACCCGTTTAGACAATTTGGGACTCAAACCCATTTATCCACTTGAGACTCAAACCCATTAAGTTTTAATAAGACCTTTTTATGCCATGCAATAGTTCCAGAGATAGTTCAATATGCGTACTTTTTACATCCAAAACTAATTTCATAATATTAGGTTGAGGTTGTTACCAATTCAATTGCCAATATTCACAAAATCAGGGGAAATCACAATCCCCTAGTTCATTCACCATGCCCATGCACCCTACAAGTTCAAAATCATAAATAAAACATGAACAATCATATGTAAACCATGGAAAATATTATTCAAAAAACAAGCATTTAAAACCCTCAACCGATGTTCCAAAACCAATCATAAAGATCACATGAATAACACTTTAAAACACATGCTTTGATAAAATAATAATTGGGGAAGAGTAACATGCTTGAAAGTGTAGAGAATTATGGAGAGAATTCAACCCTTAGAAACTCTAGATGCCAATTGCTTGAATACCCTAGTGTTCTTTCCTTGGGAGTTTGAGAGAGAATTTAAGAGTGTTTGATATATTTTAGAAGGCTAATAGGGTCTACAAAGGGTTTTAAGGTAGTTGGTTATAGTTAGGGGGAAAGGGGAAATGTTCAGAGTACCCTTAATGAAGTATTGAAAAACTATCGTCAGTGACCATGGGTCACCTTATGACTCATGAGGTCTCATTACGGCTCGTCACCATGAGTTGTAGCCTAGACGAAACACCAAAGCCTACACTGGTTACTTTATGGAAAGCACATGATGAATCGTAATGAGTTTATATGACTTACAATATCTAGTCGTAGGCAGGAGAGAACACTTGAGGCACAATACTGGTTAGCCTACGACTTAGATTATTCGACTCATATAGAGTCTTTATAACTCGTGAAGCCCAGTAGTAGCCAAGGCAGTAACTTAGGCAATATACATTGGATACACTACGATTGGGGTTCTATGACCCGTCAAGAAACCTTACGACTCCAATAGTGAGTCATAGGTTGGATAGTGAGTTCAAAGCTCAAAATTTTCCAGGGTAAAAATCTGGGGTGTTACATTCCCCCCCTTAGGATCATTCGTCCTTGAATAATGAGAAAGATAATAATAAGCACGATTTGACACACAAACACAACCACACAAACCTTTAATAAAGACTGAAAATAAAGATATCATGGAAACCATAATTTTCTTTAACAAAGTAAAAAAACAAAGATATTAAGAAAAACCACACACCTTAAGCACGATTATCCATAATAGAGGAATAAGAATGGGTATTTGGACTTCATGTCCCATTCGGCTTTCCAAGTAGCCTCCTCAACCTTTTGGTTCCTCTATAAAACCTTTACCAAAGCCACGTCCTTAGTCTATAACTGATAGGCTTGCTGGTACAAGATCTCAATCGGGACTTCCTCATAAGATAAGGAATCTGAGATACCCATGCTCTCCAAAGGGACAATCAAGGAAGGGTCGCTTACATACTTCCTAAACATTGAAACATAAAAGACTGGATGAATAGAACCCAAACTAGAAGGCAACTCCAATTTATATGCAACATTGCCCACTCTCATCAAGACCAAGTACAACCCAATATAACGGGGATTGAGCTTTCCCTTCTTTCCAAACCGCATCACTCTCTTCATAAGAGATACCTTCAAGAGCACCCAATCACCAATATCAAACTCTAACTCTTTTCATCTTACATCCGCATAAGAATTTTGGAGACTTTGGGCATTCTCAAGCCTTTCTCTTTTTACCCTCATCTTTTCCATGGCCTGATGAACCAAATCAGGACTAAATAACCCAGCCTCACCAACCTCGAACTAACCAATGGGAGAACTATATCTTGTACCATGCAAAGTCTCAAATAGAGCCGTCTAAATACTGGAATAATAACTTTTGTTATATGCAAAATCTATGAGAAAAAAATGGTCTACCTAACTACCACCAAAATCAATCACACAAGACCTTAGCATATCTTTCAAAGTTTAAATGGACCTCTCCGCTTGCCTATCTGTATATGGGTGGAAAACGATGCTAAGGCTCACCTTAGTCCCTAAAACTCTTTGAAAAGAATGCCAAAAGTAAGAAGAGAACTGAGTACCTCAATTAGATATAATAAAAATTAGAGCACCATGCAATTTAATGATCTCCTAAAGGAACAATTTGTATAATCCTCTGTAGAATAACTAGTCCTCACTAGCAAGAAGTGAATAGACTTAGTCATCCTATTCATGATGACTCAAATCGAATTAAACTGACTAAGAGACCATAGAAGATTGGTAATGAAATACATATTAACCACTTTCCATTTCCATACGGGTAACTCAATTCTTTGAGACAAACCACCAGGCCTCAAGTGCTCCGCTTTCACTTGCTGACAGACCACACATTTGGACACAAAATTGGCCATATCCCTATTCATGTTATTCTACCAATAAATCTTTTTCAAGTTATGATACATCTTCGTTGAACCAGGATAAATAGTGTACCTCAACTCATGATCCTAGACCAAGATCCTCTCTCTCATCCCATCAATATTAGGATCACACAATCTACCTTGGTACCTCAAGATACCATCACCACCAATCTCGAAATCCATTACTCTATGCTGACCAATATCATCCTTGATTTGTATTAAGATAGAATCCAAAACCTATTTCTTTTTCACCTTAGCACCAAGAGATGATTTCACCACCTCTTGAGCTATCATACCTCTATCTTCTAAATCTAGAAGATGAACCTCAAGATTTCATAATTAGTGAATATCCTTTACCAAAGCTTACCTTTACTCATCCACATGAGATAAGCTTCCCATGGATAACCTGATAAGAGCATAAACAACCATGTTAACTTTACTTGGATGATAATGGATACTCATATCATATTCCTAGAGCAACTCAAGCCATCTTCTCTGCCTGAGATTCAACTTTTTCTGAGTGAACACATACTGAAGGCTCTTATGATCAGAATAGATGTCAATGATGTCATCCAAAACTAACCTACAAAGAAGTATCCTACAGTCAATTCCATATATAGTAACCCAACTAGGTTGGGGTCGAATCCATAAGGAAAATGTTAAACAATTGCCTAATTTACTGAAATCCACGAGTAGTGCAAAAAATTAAATAGGGGAATACAAAATTAATCAGCAAGTAGTAACTGAACTTGAATTCTTTGAGTTTGTAAATAATAGAAGACGGACACTAGGATTGTGCTACTCCATGCTTCTTAACTCCGTAAAATTCTTGTGTTCAACCCACCTATTCTATTGATTTGCACGTAAAATAAACAAGCTATGTATTATCAACTGTCTTGTGAATACGTTGATAAATCTCACCCTTTAACTTATGATTCTTAGGGCATCACCTTATTGCTCATTATTTATGATTTGAGTTCGACTCTAACTTTTTGAGTCTTGAGTTGATTAGATAAGATGGCGGATTAATAAGATGGACGTGAATCTTAAATTACTATCTGAATACCCTTTTCCTAATCTTAAACTCCTTTGTGAGGGCATTCTCGAATATATGTAAGCCTCAAGATTATGCAGTAGCTTTGAGGTCAATTAATATAAAGAAGATTAAGATACATACAGCTACTTTGGAATACATGCAGCAATCATACTCATTCATTCTCAAAATTTCTCAATAACAAAACCCTAGGTGTTCAAGTTTCAAATCAAGAACTGAAGAACTCACCATCAATCTCTCAAAATTCAGGCACTAAGGTATGTGAAGTGTTCATATAAGGGTCCCTTCCACCCTTGAAGTCCAAGAAACTCTTTTAAACTTCTAGTATGGTTGATTTCATGATTTTTTTTGATTGGAATTAAAGTGTATTCATGACTATTGTTTTAATTTGATTTCTATCCCATGAATTAATATAGATTTTATGTGGAATTGACTATTATGAGTGTAGTATCACGTTAATCCATGTTAAAGCTCTTGAATTGTGAATTTGCTAATTGAAAGTGTGTTGCTCACATGTTGTTTAGTATTATGTGCATACACTATGTATTCCAAGTGTTTGATGAATTATTCATGTGACTTAGATAGTGGAATATTACCATGTTAGCATCTATACAAATCCATGCCATGTAAGTGTTTGATAAAATGCCTCTATAAGCGTATTATCAACCAGTGTACATTTTTATGCTATGCTAGATCCTTTGATGTTTAACTTTTCATGCTATCAAGTCTTGGGGGTATTTAATACCCGACAATTTAGCTGTTTACATAGATCCAGTGTCAATTATGAAGTAATCTCAGTAGTGACTCGATCAATAGTACTCTATCAGTTACAGAAACTCAGGAAATCTCAATAGTATTTGTAATTTAGTCACAGTACTTAGTTTAGACCTCAATAGCACTCTGTAATTAGTCAGTTAGCAAAATTCAGTAGTATTCCATCGGTCCATGTAACTTAGTAAACTCAGTTGAGTTTAGTCAAATAGTAATATCAGAAATAGTTTAATCTAGCCTAATACAGACTAGAAATCTGTTTAGTGTCTATTCAGTTGGGAGTAGGATTCAGGACCGAGTGAACCAGTGATGGGGGCATTCCTGTCAGCAGAGTGTTTGACCCTTAGTAGAAATCCCTGTATTAAAGAACTACCTATCTAGCATAGGTTAAGATATCTTTTTGCCAGATATTATGAGGGTTGATACATCTAATTTAAGTTTTCCTGCTAGTAAGGGTTGACAAAAGAGCTTTCTATCTAAGAGAGTTAACTCATAGCTTATCTCTACCCATGGTATGGTATTGACACCCTTCCAAATGGGGTTATAGGTTGGACCTCAATCTATTTAGAGAGGGGTATGTTGGTTAGATAATTACTTTCTACAGTCTCTGTTTCAGTCTTAGTCACAGATTACAACTCGGTTCAGTTCTACAGATTTAGGATTATCAGATATAGTCACTCAGCTCAGTACGAAACTCAGTATAGTTCTACAGAACTAGGACTATCAGATACAATCACTTAGTTATTAGTAATATAATATTAGTAAACTCAGATATCAGTAAATTAGTATTCAGATTCAGTATTTAGTATTATCACGACTTCAGTTATAGTTACGTTATACGTCTACTCTTATTCTGTCATACTCATGTTATTCAGTTAGTATTATTTATGCATATGAACCTATGCATTTTATCCTACCTCACTGAGCATACAAGTACATTTAAAGTACTGACACATGCTTTTCTTTTACCAGTCCATCCTGATCCTCTGGATAAATATATCTCCCATACTAAATTTAGAGTAGCCTTCATACTTTAGCTCATTCTGTGGTAGCCCAGAATAAATGTCCAGCTACTGTTCCAACCAATCCAGTGGCTAATAGTGCTACTGCTAGGATTTGAGAATTCACCTGAATGAACCTTTCATCATTTACTGGGTCTTAGTCAGATGCAGACCCCCAAGAATTTCTTGATCAGGTGCATAAAGTTACTAATATTATGGAGGTGACTATTGTTAAGAGTACTGAGTTAGCCGTGTATCAGTTATAGGATATGGATCATTCATAGTTTAAGTAGTGGAAAGAAGAGAGGGCCGTAGAGGTAGGGTTCATAGAATGGGAGGAGTTTATAGTTGCTTTTATGGATAGGTTCTTCCCGCTAGAGTTGAGGAAAGTGAAGGTTTTAGAGTTTATAAACCTAAAGTAGGGCAACATAATAGTAGAGAAGTGTTCTCTCAAGTTTACTCAGTTAGCTAGATATGTCCCATATAGTAGCAGATAGAAGAGCTAAGATAAGTAAATTTATATTAGGGGTGTCTAGCAGTATTGTCAAAGAGCATAGGACTGCCATGCGAATTAAGGAGATGGATATATCTAGTCTTATGGTCCATGCTTAGAAGATAGAGGAGGCTAAGAAAAATAAGAAGGAGAGGGTGATCAAGAGAGCGAGAACAGTTAGTTTCTATTTCACTCAGTCGAAGTCAGAGGGTAGGAATCATTCTCAGTTTTTCCCAAATTCTTTAGTTCCAGCTCCGTCCTCAGCCGGTGCTCCTATGCCAAAATTTAGAGACAGCAACAAAGATAGGGCATTAGGCCCTAAATCTCAAGGTAGTGGTAGCAGTGCCCGACCCAATCCCCTTTGCCAGGAGTACGACAGAAACCACTAGGGTATCTGCAGAGCTATCAATGATGTGTGTTTTGAATATTGCAAGCCAGGACACAGGGTCAAATAGTGTCCTCAGGTGGGTTCGTAGATTCAGCATAACCGTCCTCCATCTCAGTCCGATCATCCAAATCAGCAGGGTGCCTCTTCTAGTGCCACCAGTGGGCAACACCCAAATAGACTCTATGTTCTTTAGTCCTAGAAGGATCAGGAAAGTTCTCCTAATATAGTCAGTGGTATCTTACAAGTTTATCATTTATATGTTTACGCTTTTCTAGATTCAGGAGCTTTTTTATCCTTTGTTACTCCAAATATAGTAGTTGATTTTAGATTCAATCCCAAAATATTTGCAGAGCCCTTCTCAGTCTCTAACCCAGTGGGTAAATCCATCATAGCCAAGCGGGTATACAGGAACTTCCCGGTTATGATATCTTAGAAAGTCACTTCAGCATACTTGGTCGAATTAGAGATGACCAATTTTGATGTCATTCTCGACATGGATTGGCTTTATTTTTGATATGCCTCAGTTGACTATAGAAATAGAATTGTCCAGTTTTAGTTCCCAAAAGACCCCATCCTAGAGTGGAGGGGTAGTACTACAGCACTTAGAGGTCAACTTATTTATTACCTTTTATCTAGAAAAATGATAGCTAAGGAATATATCTACCATCTCATTCGAGTCCAGGACTCTAGTTCAGAAACCCCTACTCTTGAATCAGTATCAGTGGCTTGTGAATTCCAGATGTATTTCCCAAAGATCTTTCTAGAGTTCCTCCTAAAAGGGAAATTGATTTCAGAATCAATCTTCTCCCAGATACTCAGCCCATATCTATTCTGCCATATAGAATGGCACCTGTTGAACTCAGAAAATTGAAAGAACAGTTGAAAGATCTCTTAGATAAGGGATTTATTAGACCTAGTGTGTCCCTGTGGGGAACACCAGTGTTATTTATGCGTAAAAAAGATGGTTCTCTCAAAATATGCATTGACTACCATTAGTTAAATAAGGTCATGGTCAAGAACAAGTATCCACTTTCTAGAATCGATGCCTTGTTTGACCAACTTCAAAGTGCCAGCTATTTCTCTAAGATAGACCTCAGATCAGGCTATCATCAGGTCAGATTCAGGGAATGTGACATCCCAAAGACAACCTTCAAAACTTGGTATGGTCACTTTGAATCCTTTGGTATTTCCATTGCCCCAGCAGCTTTCATAGACCTGATGAACCGTGGGTTCAAGCAGTACTTGGATATGTTCATCATAGTTTTCATAAATGACATTCTTATTTTCTTCCACAGTGAGGATAATTATTCAGACCATCTCAGAATAGTATTGCAAACTCTCAGAAACCATCAACTATTTGCCAAATTACATAAGTGCAAGTTTTGGATAAAGTTAGTAGCTTTCCTCGGCTATATCATTTTTGGTGATGGCATTAAAGTTGATCCCCAAAAGATCAAAGCAGTAAGAAACTAGCCTAGACCTATTTCTCCATCAGATATCAGGAGTTTGTTAGGCATGGATGGATATTACCGATGGTTTGTTAAGGTATTTTCATCTATTGCTTCCCTTATATCTAGATTAACTCAGAAGAAAGTCAAATTCTAATGGTTAGATTCTTGTGAGAAGAGTTTTCAGGAGTTAAAGACTCGACTTACTACAGCTCCAGTATTGACCCTACCAGATGGTTTTGACAGGTTTGTTGTGTATTGTGACACTTCTAGAGTCGATTTGGGGTGCGTTTTGATGCGGAGAGGTAAGGTCATAGCCTACGCCTCTAGACAACTTAAGCCTCATGAGAAGAAATATCCTACTCATGATCTTGAATTAGCAGTAGTAGTATTTACCTTAATGATTTAGAGGCACTATTTGTATGGTATGCACATGGATATGTTCACTAATCATAAGAGTCTGTAGTATGTATTCTTTCAGAAAGACCTAAACCTCCTTCAGAGAAGGTGGTTAGAGTTGGTGAAAGACTATGATATAAGAGTTTTGTATCATCCAGGCAAGGCAAATATAGTGGCTGACGCTCTCAGTAGAATGTCTATGGGTAGTGTTGCCTATGTTGAGGTTAGTAAGGAGAAGTTAGCTTAGGAAGTTTATCAGCTAGCCCGACTAGGTGTCTGCTTAGTCGATTCAGCAAAAGGTAGTTTATGGGTGCAGAGTAGCTAAGAATCATCCCTAGTTTTTGAAGTGAAGGAAAAGTAGGATAAGGATCCCAGTCTAGTTAGGTTGAAGGAATCAGTCAGAGATCAGAAAATGGAGATTTTCTTCTAAGGGGGGATGGTGTGTTGCCCTGCTAGGGTCGTCTATGTGTGCCACGTGTAGATTACTTGAGACAACGAATTCTTGTAAAAGTGTGTGGTGCACATTACTCTATTCAACAAGGGGACACTAAGATGTACCATAATTTATGGGAGATCTATTGGTGGAGTGGGGTGAAGAGAGATGTTGCAGAGTTTGTGGCTAAGTGCTCAATATGTCAGTAGGTTAAGATTGAGCATTAGAAGCCTAGTGGGTCCATATAGGAGTTTAGTATTCCCACTTAGAAATGGGAAGAAGTGAACATTGACTTTGTGATGGGTTTGCCTCGTACACATTGTCAGTGTAATTTAGTTTGGGTCATTGTAGACAGGATCACCAAATTAGCTCATTTTCTACCAGTCCATACCTCTTATTCAGCCGAGGACTATGTCAAACTCTATACCAGGGAGTTGGTCAGATTGCATGGTGTTCTATTATCTATTATCTCAGATAGAGGTACACAGTTCACCTCTCATTTCTGAAAGGCATTCCAAAAGTATCTTGGTACCTGCATTCACCTCAGTATAACCTTTCATCCTTAAATAGATGGTCAAGCAGAAAGGACCATTCAGAGTTTGGAAGATATGTTGCGATCATGTGTGTTAGACTTTAAAGGTAGTTGGGATGACCACTTGCCTTTGATTGAGTTTGCATACAACAACAGTTATCATTTCAGCATTCATATGGCTCCATTTGAGGCACTTTATGGAATGAGGTGTAGAACTTCCATTGGTTAATTTGTAGTGGTTAATACCGCAGTGGTAGAGCCTGACTTGGTATTTGATAATTTAGAGAAAGTCTAGCTGGTCAGGGAAAGACTTAAGACAGCCCAAAGCCGACAGAAATCGTATGCCTATTACGTAGAAAGGATCTGGAGTTCGAGATTGGTGACTATATGTATATGAAAATCTCTCCTATGAAAGGAGTAAAGTAGTTTTGCAAGAAGGGGAAACTCAGTCCCCGATATATCGGTCCTTACCAAATTCTTAGTCGTTTGAGAAAAGTAGCTTACAAAATTGAGTTGCCTTCATATTTATCTTCAGTTCATCCAGTGTTCTATGTCTCCTTGCTGAAGAAATGCATAGGGGACCCAACAATCGTAGTCCCTATAGAGGGCATAGATATTCAGAACAGCCTCTCTTATGAAGAGATTCCAGTTTAAATTCTTGACTATTCAGATTTACAAACTGAGGAACAAAGAAGTCCCTCTAGTCTAAGTTCTTTGGTGGAATTAGTCCATTGAGGGAGCTACTTGAGAAGCAGAAGTAGATATGCAGACCAAGTATCCCTAGCTCTTCTTCGCTAACTCAGACTCAGTCGAAGGTAATAGTTTTTCTTAAGCTTATTCAGTTTCATGCTTGGATTTTTCATTATGAACTTGTTATTAGTTACTATTGCATATTTAATCATATGTTCATGAATCATGTTCATCTATGTACTCATGCATCGGATATGCATGTTCAGTATGATAATTCAATATATTAGTAACTTCAACCATGAAATCATATGTCAGATGTTCATGTCCAGTAAGTAAGTTCAGTCTACTAGTATTCGTAGCCTAGTCAGCCTTATTCGAAGACGAATGTTCCCAAGGAGGAGATAATGTAAGACCCTATAAATTTTTTTAGCTTAAATCAATCCTTTAAGCTTGTTAAAGGTCCTGGACATAAAATATATTAGCTAAGTATTCAGACTTAGTGCCACTTTATCCTTTAAAAGTTGGCAATCTTATTTTAAGACCTTTGAATCCATTAAATGTTGATATTTGAGTAAATTCATGATCAGAAAGGTCAATAGGTATTCCTAGAAAAGTTTTGTATTTTTTGGACCTTGTTTAGACCATGTTTGAGTGCCCAAAATATTGGGTTGACGCAATCTTGATGTGTCGCATTGATAGATTGTTTTTCCCCAGATTCAGTGTAATTCTAGAGAACTGACACAGACTCGATGCGGCATGTTGGCTATCGCATCAATGCCAATGATGCGGCATGCCGATCTGTGCGTCAATGATTTGATTTTTTAGTCATTAAAGGCCGCATCCTCAGGGTTAATTAAGTCTTTTCCTACGTTCTTCAGCCCCCAAAACATGAAATTAAACCCTTTGTAGATCAATCATACTCATTCATTCTCAAAATTTCTCAAGAACAAAATCCTAGGTGTTCAAGTTTCAAATCAAGAACTCAAGAACTCACCATCAATCTCTCAGAATTCAGGCACTATGGTATGTGAAGTGTTCATCCAAGGGTCCCTTCCACCCTTGGAGTCCAATAAACTCTTTTAAACTTCTAGTATGGTTGATTTCATGATTTCTTTGATTGTATTCATGACAATTGTTTTAATTTGATTTCTATCCCATGAATTAATATAGATTTTATGTGGAATTGACTATTATATGTGTAGTATCATGTTAATCCATGTTAAAGCTCTTGAATTGTGAATCTGCTAATTGAAAGTGTGTTTCTCATATGTTGTTTAGTATTATGTGCATAAACTATGCATTCCAAGTGTTTGATGAATTATTCATGTGACTTAAATAGTGGAATATTACCATGTTAGCATCTATACAAGTCCATGCCATGGAAGTGTTTGATAAAATGCCTTTATAGGCACATTATGAACCAGTGTGCATTTTTATACTATGCAAGATCATGTGATGTTTTAATTTTTATGCTATCGAGTCCTGGGAGTTTTTAATACCCGACAATTTAGCTTTTTACATAGAGCTAGTGTCAGTTACAAAGTAATCTCAGGAGTGACTCAATTAGTAGAACTCAATCAGTTATAGAAACTCAGGAAATCTCAGTAGTGTTTGTAATTCGGTCACAGTAACTCAGTTTAGACCTTAGTAGCACTCAATGCTCAGTTAATTAACAGAATTCAGTAGTATTCCACCAGTCCACGGAACTCAGTGAACTCTGTTTAGTTCAGTCAAATAGTAATATTAGTAACAATTTAGTCCAACCTAGTATAAACTAGAAGTCAGTTCATTGTCCATTCAGTTGGGAGTTATATTCAGCACCGAGCAAACCCAGGGATAAGGGCATTCCTATCAGAAGAAGGTTTGACCCTTAGTAGCAATCCCTTTGTTACAGAACTATGTATCCAGCGTAGGTTGAGATATCTTTCTGCCAGATATTATGAGGGTTGATGCATCTCATTCAAGTTTTCTTGCAAGTGAGGGTTGACGAAAGAGCTTCCTGTCAGAGAGGGTAAACTCATAACTTGTCTCTACCCGTGGCACAGTATTGAGACCTTTCCAACTGGGATTACAGGTTGGACCCTAATCCATTCAGAGAGGGACATATCAGTTAGATGGTTTCTTCCCACATTCTTAGTTTCAGTTTCAGTCTCAGTCTTAGAATAGAACTCAGTTCAGTTTTACAAATTTAGGACTATCAGATATAGTCACTCAGCTTAGTACGGAACTCAGTATAGTTCCACAAAATTAGGACTATCAGATATTGTTATTCAGTGATTAGTAATACAGTATCAGTAAACTTAGATATCAGTAAATCAGTATTCAGTATTATCATGACTTCAGTTACAGTTATGTATTCATGCATGTACTTCTATTCAATTATATTCATGTTATTCAGTTAGTATTGTTCATACATTTGAACCTATGATTTTTAGCCTACCTATCTGAGCATACCAATACATTCAAAGTACTGACGCATGCTTTTTTGTGCTATAATATTTTATATCATAGGTTTAGACGCACGAGCTCCAAAGCACCCTTAGCAGTAATGATTCTTAACTTTTAGAGTAGAGGTGAGTCCTCATAGTTCGAAGACATGCTTATTATTTTTGGTATTTTAGTTTATTTCAGTAGATAGAGTTAGTTGGGGACTTATCCCATCAACTCCATATTTCTGATAGTTTAGAGGCTTTTTCAGACTACAGTATTTTTAAACAGTTGTTCAGTTTTTTAGTATTGATTTTCAGCTTTGGGTATTGTCATATCTTATTTAGATTAATTAAGTATTATTTCAGATTTGAACCTTATGGAAATTTTTTGCCTAAATTTTGCAATTATTTACAGTATTATTACTTAGTTATTGTAGTAGATACCAGTCATGGATTAGCTTATGGTCCTTCGGGATTATGAGCATCATATGGTATCCGGGGTATAGACTCGGGGCATTAAAGAAATTAGGTAAAAGATTTAAATCTTCAAAGTGACATGATAGAATATGTTTCATCATGCCCTTACAGTTGCCCAACCACCTCAAAGATGTATTGATCGAAAATTGGGCAGGAAATTTAAATCCTCTAAGTGGAGACATGTATGATATTTGAAGAGGCGTCGTGCTGCGATGTTAAATAAAGAACTTGATGGAAGGAAACCCATTGTTTTCATGTTTTCTACTTATGCTTTTTAATAAGCCACATAATTTTGATGTCTTGTAGGTGCTTTGTACAGATTGGAAGCCAATAATAGGGGAAAACCAAGTTTAAGAAGTATGGCAGCCCTGTAGAAAATAAGGTATGACAGGGGAACAAACTGCCTTAGGTACCACGATCGCTACCTGAGGATTGCAATCGCGATATCACGATCACGCCAACTATGCAGTGATCGCGACAACTTCTCCAACCTACACTTTAGTTATCACTTTGATTTCAGGGAGCCCTTTAACCTTTCTTATGCATTTATGTCATGTAGTGAGGTCACTACATATATTTTAGTTGGGGGTGTGGACCTACCCTTATGTGTATTCATTGACTTGCAATACTTGAATATAGTTCACACAAAGCATTGATATTTTGTGAATTGATTATTTTCATTTTCAATTTTCTGTTTCTTTTAATAATAATGTTGGGAGAGCCTTTTCCTATGATATATTAAGTGATGACATTCTTAAGAGAAAATATTTTTGATTTCATTTTGAGCCACAAATGTAGGGGATGTCTAATTACCCATAGTATCGAGGCTATAAATGCAAAGGAAGTCTTAGTACTTGTGGAATTTTAGACTTGGGATCGCACTTGTACCGATGGAGAAGTATGAGTAGCCATATGATTTGTCGGTATGAAAGACAAAATGTTAGATGAATGCTTGGGTTTGTGCCATAATTAGCAAATTGCACATGGTGCAAATTAAAAGCAACCCTCTCCCCCCTATTCAAATTTTTTCAAAAATCAAGGGCACGGATGTGAGCAACCTAGTATCAATACTTTTCCTCTTTCTATGAATCCCAAATTTTTGTTTGAAAAAATTGGTAGGTACTCCATTTTTTGTCTATAGTAGGAGGGGAAATTGAGCCCTCTTAAAGAATTTGTATGCCACGTGCAGTTATCTTATTTGTTTGAATCTCATGTGTACTTGTGCCCTCTAGAACTTGCCCCATTAGTCTCTCAAGGATAATTTTTATTATACTTGGTTTGTTTGATGATCTTAGGCTATATTAGTAACATTAGAAGTCCAATTTCGCCTAAAAACCCTACCCTTTCATAGATGTTATCGCTAGTCACCTATTTTAAGCCTTTACACCTTTCTTTGACAAACACATTGCAGGCCATGAGCCTTTCAATCTTATCCCTCTTTTGAACCCCATCCTCCTTGAACTGAAAAATAAAAATTGAAGCTAAAAGCTTAAGTTGGGGATGGGGAAGATTGGAAGAGGTAAATTTGGACCACAAAGTTGTAAGTGATTGCCTATGGACTCTAACATCGAGAATAATTGAATAGCAAAAAGAAGGGACCCAAAAAAAGAAAGAAAAACATGAAATGTACAAGGCAAAGAGGTAAAAAGAAAATGCTTTCAGAACCATAGGTGATTCAAGGTAATAAAAGTAGGCACACGTGTAAAGAGTGAAAACAAGATAAGTGGCTCATGGTCAAAACTTGATGAAAAAAAGGTGTAATGTAGATGTTCAAGAAGGGTGTAGCCACTTTGTGCCTAAATTATATCCTACCTTATCCCTAACCTATATTACAAGATCAAAAAGCCCTTCGAGATCTCCAACCAAGTGTATTAATTGTAGTGGTGTTTGAAAATAGGGGCAAGCCTATGTCATGGTACTTGTTAGCATCAAGAGTCCTTGTGTAAGAGAGTGTCTTGCATTTAAATCCCTTGTTGTATTGTTGATAAAATGGTGTATGTGGGATTTTTTTTCTTGTGAGGAGGCATGTGAACAAGTTGAGGTAGATGATATTGTTACCTTGTGAAAAATGAGGCAATGGAGTATAGTGGAGTAAAGACAAAAAAGGTGAGTCATTTGTTGAGAATTAGTGATTGCTACATTGGTTCTCTTCAAAAGTCTTTTGCATCCTTGAAAATTGCATTTCATGTTGAGGGGTGTCATGAGAATAGCTTTACCTATGTGTGAAGAGCTACTTTTGGTAGTAATCTAGTTGGAGTCATTGTGATCATTGGGTCATATAAATTAGGCATAAATGTGCATTGTCTCATTGTAAGATGTAGTGTTTCTTGAGGATAAGAAAAGATTTAAGTTGGGGGTGTTGATGAGTGGTGAATTTACCACGCATTTGCACTCCACTTCCATGCATACCACTATGATTTGAATGTCTAAATGAGACAACTTTTTGATTAAATGAACTATTTTCAAAATTTTGCAGGAATATAAGTTATGAGAAGGAAAGATGTGTATGCGAGCTAAAAAGGATAAAAAAGGAGAGAAGTGTAATTGGAAGAACTGAAGCAGAAAATCAGCCTCAGCTATCGTGATCGCAGTCTGAGGGCCGCGATTGCGGCCACCACAATAACGACCAGTCAAGCTAGGTCAAATTATCACAATCGCGGTGCTCTTAATGCGATCGTGGCAGCCATAATCGTGGTCAAGCTTCAGCGATTGTGACAATGCGAGATTACGCCCAAGGGCAATTTTGTAATTTTTGCCAGCGGACCCCAAATTCCTTAAAGTCTCACATCCTTTCTCATTTTTATGATATTCCAGAGATTTTTATCCTATCCTTAGTTTAGGGTTCTTGTATCACTTGGAGCTTGGAGCTTAAATTTTTACTAATTGGAGACAAGAATCAATCAGAGGAACTTCAAAGTGTAAATTTGGCATTACCTATTGAAGATTCATTGGATTTTAAATCATGGTTTACCCTTTCTTTATTTTTAATGAATAACTTTGATGGAAATGTTGGTATATTTATGTTTATTATCTTTATTATTTGCTAGATCTACCTCTTGGAATTATGTTTAAGCAGGGTGCAAGTGTATGGATATTGATTGTTATCTCCAATTTGTGGTTAATGTTGATGGGTTTGACAAATGTTTGAATGCAATATGGGAATTATAGGTGAGAAACTCAATTTCCCCTAAAATTTTCAAACCATCCTTGAAAGAGGGATGTGGGTAGTCTGGATCCTACATCATCCTTGAAAAAAAGATGTAAGTGATGTAAAAATTTGTGAACAATAATGTAGATAATAGTTATTCGTGTTTTGTTATCTTAGAAATAAGGATAAAATCTTGAATTGATATCTTTTGAACATCATCCTAGAAATAGGGATGTTAAATTGAGGCTTTTGGGTTGATTAGAACGACAACTCCCGTGAGGTACTCGAAAGAGTCCATGGGTGATATTTCGGTATTTTATTTATAGACTAACACCGAAACCCCGAACCTAGCCTACCCACTCACACATTAATTAAAACTATCTTTCATATATCTGCTCAAACTAGTTTTCTCATAGGAAAACATAATCCCAAGATCCATTCCTAATTGATTACACTCTAATTATCCTTACTCTCGAATTTGTCCTTTAGAAGCCCAAGAATTGTCTTACACATCTGAAAATATTCAAAATCCCCCAAAAATATTTGTTTAATCTGTTTGAATTTAGCAAGTAACTTTAATTTCAAACTTATTTAATCACCACTCAAATTGTTCCTTGTGGATTCGACCCCGACTCAAAGTTGGGTAATTATATTGATGCCGGTCGCCTTGCACTAAAATTGACATGTACATTGAGAGTTTCCACTGGCCTGAGATTGGGTACCTTGTGCCCTAGATCCACCATTGCAATGAAAATGATGGTCACCGAACCGCTTAGGTTTTAGGGAACTTATCGTAGAATATGAATTCCCCAATTCTTCTTTTTCGACCACTGCCGACCATCTCTATCACTGTTATGCTGGCTCCCACCCTACTCAAAATATCAAAATTTCTTACTTTGCCTTTTCTCTATCTCTGCCCGATTTTTCTTCTCCTCCTCAACTTGCTGCATGTACACCACAAGTATAGAGATATCTTTATCCTTTGTCAACATGACAGCCTTACACTTTAATACCAAATCACAAGACAACTAGAAGCAAACTTCCTCATTCTAGCCCTTATGTTAGACACTAATTTAGGAGCATAGCATGACAAATGATGGAACTTCAAGGTATATTTATTCACCGTCATCCTTTCTTGATTCAAATTCACAAACTTGTCAGCTTTTGCCTCCCTTAACTCCTGAGGATAGAAGCGATCAAGGAAAATACAAGAGAATCGTCCCACAATGCCAAAAATGCTTCATCACCCGTATACTGATCCCACTCCCAATACCACTGATACACTACATCCTTCAACTGATAATCAATGAACTCCATACCCTCTACATCAGTAGCATACACCGCTCAAAAGATATTTCTCATTTTGTCTATGAATCCTTGAGGATCCTTCTCAAACTTAAAGAAAGTAAAGGTCGGAGGACTCAACCTTATAAATCATCCAAATTTAGTGGCCTCATAAAAACTCACTACAGCACTAACAGGACCCGACTAACGTGACTGAGATGTTACCATCAAGGTGAACAGATGAATAGAAAGTAGAACTCGGCATTAGTAATATCTCTTTGAGGTGACTAATTATGAGATCACCGGTTGAAGAAGGATCAGTAGAGAACAGTGGAGCTCAATAGGGGCAATCAGAAGCAGGACCCTAGACCGGGTCTGTACCCCATAAGCAGGATGAGTTTTGTCTACCTAGTCCTCAAGCGAGATAGAAGATTTTTCACAAGTATCAGATCTTCTGGGAGGCATAATAGAAATGCAAACAAACAGGAATTAGAGGAGATTTCATCATCCTAGGCTCTACAGCTCGAAAGTAGAACATAAGAAAGGGAAAAATTCCTATATGTCTTATAGCATCTGTCTTAGAAGTGTAGTGCGCTACATACCCATAAAAGAGATTCTACTTGACACGGCTTTGTGGAAACCCAATTGACTATTAACCCAGGCTCTGATAAAAATTATCATGACCCAAACCAGGGCCTGGTCGTGGCAGGAATCTCAACTCCATCGTGGACTGAAGACAACCCTCTTTGCCTATCCAAATAGAATTCAATGCACTAACAATGGCTGAATTCCAAACATATAACAAGATGGATAAATATAAGAATAAAGGAATCTAAGATATGTCAATAACCAAACCCCAATCCACAGTATCCACAAAGCCTCCTAATAACTAAAAGAATCTAGTCAGGACATTCCCCCGATGATAGCCAAAAACAAGTATGAAACAAAGTCTATGACATAAGATAACCATAACATGAAATAAGGGCCCTCCAAAGTATGAAAGATCACCATTTTAAGTCAACTCTTGATTAATCAAAGATTCACCTAATCACTGTACAAGATAAGTAGAAGTTTCTTCATCTCATGCATCAAGTAGAGATACAACATCCAAAGACAGTTAGTGGGGTGAGCGCTATCATGTAACTCGGGGATAGGGGAATAAAATAATGCCATGATTAATAGTTCAAAATCAGTCAAAATCTAATACAGACATATATATATCGCATGCTGGGATAGGGAATAAGGATTAGCATGAAGTAAAACTTTATCCTTGATAGTGTAGCTCAACCGTCATAATAGTACCCATAGGCTAAATAGGCCTTAGCTCTCACCCCCTAGTCGAGCACTAGTGCTTGTAGCTGTACAAACCTAAGAATAATTATAATATATATGCACGAGGGAACCAAACCTCCCAATTATCTAATAAGGATGACTTGACACCTGATTATGTATTAAGGGGACTTAAACCACCCATTCATTTAGAAACTTTCATCAGCAAACTTGGTTTCCAGTATTGACCCCCCGGGACCTCTACATTCACAACTTTGCTACACAACTCTCTTTAAGCCTAATAAAAACATTTACATAAATTCCCAATCATTAAGAAATGAGTCATTTGCTAAGGCACATCGTAGGTATCATCATATACTGACACTTGAAAGCTTATTAATTTCCCAAAATTTACCACTTAGCTAACGAGGACTCTAACCCCTCATCCCTATGACTCCGACCTAGTTAGCCAGGTGGACTTTAACCCAACAGCCAATAGGACTCCAACCCATTTATCCAAATGGGACTCTAATCTAATTAGTAAATAAGACTCAAAAGTATATAGCCAATTTGGGACTCAAACCCGTTAAATTTCAATAAGGCCTTTTTATGTCATGTAATAGTTTCAGAAATAGCTCAATATGCATACTTTTCACATCCAAAACCAATTTTAGAATACTGGGTTGAGGTTGTTACCAATTGAATTGTCAATATTCACAAATAGGGGAAATCATAATCCCCTAGTTCATTCACTATGCCCATACACCCCATAAGTTCAAAATCATAAATAAAGCATAAACAATCATATGTAAATCATAGGAACATTATTCAGAAAACAAGTATTCAAAACCCTCAACCCATGTTCCAAACCCAATCATCAAAATCATATGACTAACACTTTAAAATACATGATTTAACAAAATAATAATTGGGGAAGAGTAACAAACCTGAAAGTGTAGAGAATTATGGAGAGAATTCAACCCTTGGAAACTCTAGATGCCAATTGCTTGAAACTCCTAGTGTTCTTTCCTTAGAAGATTGAGAGATAATTTGGGAGTGTTTGATATGTTTAAGAAGGCTAATGGGGTCCCCAAAGGGTTTTAAGGTTGTGGGTTACAGTTAGGGGGAAAGGGGAAATATCCAGAGTACCCTTAACGAAACACTAAAAACCTATCATTAGTGACTACGAGTCATCTTATGACTCGTAAGGTCTCATTACGACTCATCACCATAATTCGTAGCCTATGAAGAAACATTAAGGCCCTACATTGGTTACCTTATGGAAAGTACATGATGACCCATAACGTGTCCATATGACTCATAACATCTAGTCGTAGATAGGACAGAACACTTAGGGTACAACACTGGTTAGCCAATGATTTAGACTATACGACTCGTATAAAGTCTTTACGACTCATGAATACCCAGTTATAGCTAAGGTTATAACTTAGGAAATCTTTTTTGGACACCTTACAATTAGGGTTCTATGTCATGTCAAGACACCTTACAACTCTTATCGTTAGTCGTAAGTTGGATGGTGAGTTTAAAACGCAAAATTTTCCAAGGAAAAAATCCAGGGTGTTGTAGTAATTTTTAACCTCATTACACTAAATCATTGTATCTTTGAACAGTAGGTTCTAATACCACTTGTTGGGTTCGAAATCGATAGCATAATGCAAAAGCTAATAGTTGCAACTCATGACGGTGATAAATCAGGTGACACAAAAGTATGCCAAAAAATATATTATTTAATATGGTTTGATTAGTTGACCTACACATTAAAAACTAATATTATTGAAAAAACATGAAACCTATTAGAGAAATCTCTTTCTAAACAAGACTGTTTGAGGTCTATATTGTGGATGTTATTTATTGTGGTTTGAGAAAAAAGAATTTTCTGTTTATTTAAGTCTAAATCTTCTCCACCAAGAAAGAATTAACAAATTATGAAAGAGATTGTTTGCACAAGGAAATCTTTTCCAGTAAGAAAATCTTTCTGTATAAAACACAATTATGCTAGAATCCAAGTAAGAATTTTAAGACAAATTGTAACAAACTCATCTTTCATAAAAAAAAAAAATCAAAAATAGAAACAAAATATCAAAAATCCAGCTTAAATCTTGAAGTTTCGAAATGAAAAAGAGAGAATAATAATTGCTTCCAAATTCTATTTAGCTACATACTTGTAGTCAATTGTATATTCTATTATTTTTGCTTGAATCATGAAAATCATACCTTGTAGAGATTTGATTTTTTTTCATACATGTCTTAGTTAAAAAATCATTTTTCACTAAATAATCAAAAGACTCAACTAAAAATTCATCCTCATAATCTTCAATTGTCATAATTTCTTCACACACTTGTCACTTTAGTTGACATCAACTTACTGATTGTTGTTATCACTTCTTCAGATTTTATTGATATATCTTTGACCACATCTTAAATATTGTTAGAATAATTTTTTTTGTGATTCTTCTTGACTTGAGAAGTTTCACTAACTACAAATTTTTTTCTTGATGGTATCATAATTAACATTACCTTTCTCCAAACTACAATCCAAATGTATACATGGAACAACTTATAACAATCACCCCAAACTCAATTGTTCCCAAATATATAAACATTTTTTCAAATATATCAATTTTCTTTTTTTGATGAACTTATCATGAGTAGAATTTTCCTTTAGCACAAAGACCAAAAAAGTTAAATATTAAAGAAAAGTAAATGAAGTTTTGATTAAACTGATGCATTACAAGCAAAAAAAATATTTCTGAAGGCATCGAAAACACCAGTTTTCAAATGTCTTGAATGCTTATTAACTTGAGGATTCTGTTGATTTCTCTTAATGATTTCAATCAAATTCTATAATTATTAAAAATAATCTTGCCTTAAAGATCAACCTTAGAAAAAATATAGATAACTCAATAGAAGATTATTCCAAAATGGAAACATCTTATGAAGAAGGATAGTGTGATTCTAAAGGCATCTATTTATTATAATAATTAGTTTTGAGTTTATCTCAAAGCTACCACTGGAAAGTAAGAATAATTTCTTGTAACAACACATGAATGAACAAATTCAGCAGAGCATAATTAGATATAAATAAAATTGATAATTCATGAAAAAATGACCATGCAATTCTATGCGTTTGACTAGGCTAACACCAATATTCAATTTTCAACAAAAATAACAAGTCAGACTCCATATAGTTGTATCTTTTCACAAATATTCAAATGTGTATGGTTTTACATGAGTACGCATCTCCCGTAACCTTATGAATTGGTTTAAAGATTTATATTACTTCCAACCAACAATACAGTTATAGTTAAGCTTTTACCAAACACCACACTTCCCATAGGAGCTCACAATATTTACATAGCATAGATTCAAGAAAATCAAGAAACTATAATCACATGAGATGGAATCAAGGAAAGTAAAAAATGGTTATTATTTGTCCATGTCTCATCAAGAACTTCAAATTGCTCTCACGATGACCCTGAGTGTGTTATCTAGTATGTCATACATAGCCCTTATGGCCAGATACCAATTAGAACCTTCTAAATTCTAATTTGCATTTAATATATCCTTCAAACCGAAGTCAAGTAACATTCATCTGCCCAGTTGAGACACCAATTGAAATCAAGAGATACCAATTGGACTTAACTTATACATCAACCACACAACTACATGAAAAAAAGAAAGAAGTGGAACCAGTTCTCAAATTCCACATAGCTTCTCGAAGATTAGATGTTGAAATCAACATACCAATCCTCAGAATGCTACTCGACACATGCCCCTTTACTGAGAGACCAGTAACCTTGTCTCTAATATCAAAATTATCATGATTCAAACTACTAAATCTGTGGGATCCTATTCTTTCCACCTAGATAGGAGAACTTCTTACCATCTAATTAAGAATATAATCTAAAATCTTTAATTTAAATAATGGTTCCAACTTTATAGCAGAAAATTCTTGCAAACAGTATGGAATTATAACGACCCTAGGATCTAGTCAAAACAGGTACAACAACTATTAAAGAAGAATAAAAATTAGACACAGCTTCCACCATGAGTGATAGAAGTTGAAGCTACTGAAGGATCACTACTGCAACAGTTAAGAAACCAACACTAATTCCTTCAAAAGACTATACTCCAAAAGGGTATAACGAGAGTAGCATCAATACGAACCAAGTAAGTCTCATCGGTTGACCCAAATCAAATTACACAAATATAACATAAATATTCAAAAGTAAACATGCATTCTTTTAGACTCATTGCTCAACTCCCAAACATTCTTTTCCACCCTCTTCCTATCTTCTAATTAAGAATCCCGAGACGCCATTCTTTCTCTTATGAATCTACCACTCCAAACCTCTTAGCCCGGCCTTACGCCGAGGGTCAGCATAACTTCTAAGGACAACTATAACATAGGAAGGTCCTAGATTTGAGTCAGGGACCTAATAAATTACCTAGCATATAGGAAAAAGACCATCCGGCCAAGTAACTTATCTACCAAGCTCCCTAAACATTAGATTAGATTTTAACCCATAACCTACACTCGTCCTTCTCCCTATCCAGCTGGCATAGAACTCCTTAATCAACCTTAACCTCATTGGTTATCTTACTACCTAAGAAATGTAATGAGTGAAGCCCCAATAAGAATTAATGGTTAAGTTATAAGTAGTCAACACTTAACTAAACTATAGTATCAGAAGTTAATCCATGCTTAAAAAAAACATTCACTTGGCACAAGGTATCAAAGTAGCTGTTAGAATTACAATTAACAAATCCATATCTTATCACCAAGTTATGTTTAGTCAAGTCAAGTTAAACAAATTATTATCCGTATAAATACATTCCTCGATTTTGTTATGGAATCGTTAAACTCACCTGAACCTCGTACTTACATGCAAGGTAATACATCCACCCTCTAGCTGTGACATGGAGGGGCCTATTTTAATCCATGTATTAAACTCTTGACACAAGTGTCTGCTAACCTTATTTTTCTAATAACTTGTGAGAACGTTCCCATTACATAAACATTCCACATTAAATAATAAGGTAAGGTAAAATCATACAATAATGTAGGATCATTTGATCTACCACACCAAACAACATGTATTAACATGTCACACTATAAGGTAGTGAATATGCACATATAACACAAATTAGATTAAACTATAATATCCCCACCTACACTACCGTCTATGGTCTTAGATCATGACACATACCTCAATGCTCCTTTTAAAAATAACAATAAGGATTACCTCCCTAGATTATTCAAAAGGTCGGTATTGTCATTTTCCTTAAGGCTTAACTTATAACCATTACTTCACACTTCCCACTACCTATAATATGAGTTTACAATAGTGAACCATCTATTTATAGCATAAGTATAACATTATAAAGTATATTAACGACCCACAACTGTACACTACCCAAACATTAATCGATTTTAGCCATTTTAAGTCCTTACCCAAAGGATTGACCTGAAATATCACATCCATCTATGATATATTTATTCTCTCAAATTCGAGACTTTACTACTTAATTAACCTTAGCTTATCTAGATGTCAACTAGCTTAGAAAAAATGAACGAATGTGAAATCCAGTCTTTCCATGATCACTGGCACATTAATCTTTGAAACTTCATGTGTTTGCACTCATCCACACACTTTGTTCCTCCTTTTCATGGTTCCAAGACATAGAAGGAAACACTAAGGGTTTTTGGAGCCTCCCCAATACTTTATTTTATCTCAAGGGGAGAAAATAAGTAAAACTTGCTTAAGTGGGTATTTTGTTCTACATCATATCACTATAGTGTCATGTGCTCTGCTATAGTGGCACTACTATAGCTAGAAAGAGTCTGCTATAACAAGCCGATGTCTGCCCGATCCAAGTTCTTTATGTTACAAAATTTTAATACACGTGGCCCTATATAAGTTTACTAATGAAATCTCAATAATATCTGCACTTCATATATTATCAAGGTGTTTCCTAGTAACGACAAATTTAGTCATTATTGAAAATATCCTAAAAATTATTTAAAATAAATAATAGGATGAAATGGTCTGTGAAAAACTTTAATTAGGGAAAGAACCATAGCCTAAGGCAATTTGGACCAATAAAGTTGCTGGGCTATATTGACATAGCCACTGAAGAGAAAAATTAACCATTGCAGTGGTAGAAAATAGTGTATCAGCCGGGGGAAATTTAAAAACCCTCATTCTTTTTATTTTTTGAGGTCGTCCCTTTTCTCCAAAAACACTATGAAAAATCCTAATTCCCCAACCATGAGGTTCAAATCCAAGGTTCATGAGAGCAGTTTTGAGAAACACCGAGAGAGAACCCAACAAGGAAATACGCCTAAGGCATACTTGAAAAATCACTCCTCTCTTAGCAGTACTTTCATCTAAGAGGTAAGCTAAGGTTTAATTAAATTATAGCCACTAGACTTGGGCTATACACATTTAATATTAATAGAAATATCGGGAGTATCATGCATTAGGCCTTCGAACATGGAGTTGATTGGTTGGACATATAAAATCAAGTAGGCTTGAGTATGTGATTTATTATATTTTTTGTAAGTTTGTTCATAATGTGTGATGGTTAAAATATAGGGTAGAGATGTGGTACTGATTTTCACTTAGGTTGGTGTATGGAAGAAGTTGAACAAAAAAATATAAAATGGTAAAACAAAAATTTAAGTCACCCAATTCCAGTTTAGATTACTAAATGTACAAGTTGCATTAGGGAAAATTGTTTAGTTCCAATGCCTTGACGGTCATGAATAATGCTTTCCAGAGTTTTGAAGAGGAGATTGTGAGTAACATGTATTGTTAGGAAATAAGATAGTGAGTAAAAAACTATTGTTAGAAGACGAGATATTGAGTAAATGTATTGGGGTTAACTAAATTGCAGTTTGGTATTGTTGGTCATGTTGTCACAATTAATATTGCCATAATTAAAAGTGTAATGTGAAATATTGAGGTTTGGGTATGAAAAGAGGGAAAATGCATAATAATGTGAATACGGGTGTGATAGTTTTGTTGGGATGCTTGTTAATTCCTAATTGAAATATCTATGTGATAACTAAAGTTACTAAAAATATGAACTAGACGGTTGACACTATGGTAGATTTATATGTTGTGACTGACACTTGTGTTTATTTTTTACGTGAGTTTTGATTTATTAAATTCTTGCATACATTTATATACATTGTGATGAGATGCTAAGGTGATGGATTGGGTATCAAACTGGTATGATATGGTGTGTTATAATATGGGTCATTGTAATGACCCAACCCCGAGCCTAGCCGTGACGGGTATCTCAAGCCTGCAATGGGTTGGAGACCGCCCCCATAGTATGTCCAATCCATGTATATTACAAATAATAACAAAGTGGAAGACAGCCAGAGAATAAATATAAAACATTTAATAGAGCTCAAGAATAAACTCTAAGAGTCAACAATACGATCCAATCCACACATGTCCACAAAAGCCTCTAAACCAATCCGAATATCAAGCTAGGTCGAGACATGCCCTCGACCATGACAATGACAATGACAATATAATGTTAATGTGAACTTCTCAATTCAAAAATATGGGAAGAAACCAATGAAATGAACAAGCTTTCTGAAAGATGGAAACTCACCACTTCACTATAAACCCGATAGACGATCGCACCACCTAAAACTACACAAACAAATAAAAGAAACCCCTAGGACCCTACATCTTGAAAGGATGTAGCATCGTAGGACGAGTATCTAGGTTAGCACTAGCATGTAACTCAAGGAAGAGATAAAGTAATGTAATTTCAAAATCAAATGAAAAATCAATGTACATGTTCACATACATGTATATATATGTATATATATATATAATGCTGGAATAAAGAACAAGGTTAGCATGAGATTTAAAATCATTAACATGGACAGTGTAGCTCTAACCATTCTAAGGGAACCCATGGGCTATATGGGTCTGGGCTCCCCCTAATGGAAGGGCTCCAGTGTGTGTTTACCGCATGAACCAGAGAAATCCAAGGAAGGGCCAGGGAATCTATGACCCCAGCTATTCCAAAGTATATATATATATATATATACAATGTGAACTGTGCACACGGTCATAAAGTCCCCCACGTCGGCAAACGTGATTTCCAGTATTAGTCGCCCCAAGACCTCCACCATCCACGATGATCTACCTAATCCTATTTAAGCCCAATTAAAACATTTAGAGACAACCCCTTTCATTTAACAAAGGAATCTTCCATTATGGCATCACCAAATGGTATCATTATACGAATATTTTTGCAAGCTTATAGAATTATTCCATTCCAATTATCCATCAACCTAGGGGAATGCGCGACCCCTAAGCTCCAAATTATAAACCAAATCATGGCCAATAAGGCCTTTTAAACCATTTATATTCCATTAACCTTTTTATGTAATGCGATAGTTTCAAAAATAGTTAAATTTTACATACAACCATGTTTAAAATCCAATTTCATAAGGTGGGTTGAGGTTATTACCAATTCCAATAGAAAAAATACATACAATTTGGGGAATTCACGACCCCTATTCCATTATTCATAAATT
Organism: Capsicum annuum; assembly: GCF_002878395.1. Lineage (NCBI taxonomy): Eukaryota > Viridiplantae > Streptophyta > Magnoliopsida > Solanales > Solanaceae > Capsicum > Capsicum annuum. The sequence continues at coordinate 75,962,097 of NC_061120.1, read as the reverse complement.
TTGGGTAATCCAAGCCCTCATTCCATTATCCATACCCATGAACCCAATGAGTTTCAAAATCCACAAATAAAGTATAAACAAATGCATGTAAACCATGGGAATAGCATTAAAACAATAATCATCTAAAACCCTCAACCCAAATTCAAAAAACCAAATATTAAAACCATATAAGTACAAAACCATTGCATGATAAGATAAAAACAAAAGTTTTAGGAAGAGATAATGCCTAAAAACACTAAGAATTTGGAGAAGAAACCACACTTTGAGCCCTAGATGACAAACACTTATAAACTATATCTTCGTTCTTGACTTAGGAATTTAAGAGAGAAAAGAGTGTTTATATTATGTTTAATGAATGGAAATAGGGCTACAAGAATGTTTTACTATCATTGAATAGTAGTGGAGTAAGAGAAAAAGACAACTATGCCCTTATTGAAATCATGCAGGAATTATAACTCTAGTTGCTACGGGGTACATAATGACTCTAGTCACGAGTAGTCACCAAGACTCATAGCCTGGGTAGAAAATTAAGGCCTCTCACCTTATGACTCATGACCTCATCCTATGACTCATGGAGTCTAGTTTACACCAAGATAATAATATTGGGCCATCTCCCTGGTAAGGTCATGAGTCCCTCTCCACGATCTATGACATTAACTTACAACTCATATGATCCCAGTCGTGTCCATGAAAAAATCTTAGGAAACCTTACTGGTTAGACCATGATTAGCTTTATATGACTCGGATAAGTCTTCACAACTCGTCGCCTGAGTCGTACCCTGTGGAGTAAACAAAATTACTTAGAAAAAATGTGAGTTCAAAATTAGGGTATTACATTACCCCCCAGGATCATTCATCCTTGAATGAGGAGTTAAGGTAACATTTCACAGAAATACAAGACAGAAAGCAACCGCAAAACCATGAACAACACCCGAAAAGTGATTCAAATAAGAGAAGCCCATACTTTATGCATGATCATCCAACCCGAAGAAAAAAAACAAATACTTGGCCTTCATATCCTCTTTATCTTCCTAAGTATCTTCCTCCACCTTTTGATTCCTCCAAAGAATCATTACCAAAGCAACATCCTTAGTTAGCAGTTAGTGAACTTTCTTATCAAAAATATCAATTGGGATTCCTCATAAGACAAGGAATACAAAATATCAATATTCTCAATAGGCACAATCAAAAAAGGATCACCCACACACTTTTTCAACATTGACACATGGAAAATGGGAAGAATGGAACCCATAATCATAAGCAAATACAGCTCATACACAACCTTTCCCACTCTCTTCAAAATTAGATACGAACCAACATAATGGAGACCGAGAGTTCCCTTTTCCCAAATCTCATCACTCCCTTCATTGGAGAAACTTTCAAAAACCTCCAATTATCTACATTGAACTCTAACTCCATTCGCCTCACATCCACATAAGACTTTTGGCAGCTTTGAGTAATCTTAATGTTTTCCCTATTCACCTTCACCTTATCCATGGATTTATGAACCAAGTAAGGGACAAACAACCTAGTCTCTCTAACCTCAAACAACCCAATAGGAGACCTACACCTCCTGCTATAAATATCCTTGAATGGAGCCATCCTAATGGTAGAGTGATAACTGTTATTATACACGAACTCAATTAGGGGTATGTGATCAACATTACATCCTTTAAAATCAATAACACAGGCCCTTATCATATCCTCTAATATCTATATAGTCCATTCCATTTGTCCATCCATTTAAGGGTGAAACAAGTGCTAAGGTTCTCCATAGTCCCCAAGACTATCTGAAACAAACACCAAAAATGAGGAGATGCCTCAATATAAAATGATAGACACAAGATCTCTATGAAATATGACTATCTTCTCAATGAACAACTTAGTATAATCCTCTCTAAGGTAAGTAGTCCTCACAGTAAAAAATTAAGCCAGCTTAGTCATCCTATCCATAATAACCCAAATCCAATCATACCAAGTGCGAGACCCCGGAAGACCCATAATAAAGTCCATATTGACCAATTTCCACTTATACTTAGGAAACTCAATCTCTTGAGACATGCCACTAGGCCTCCAATGCTCAACCTATACTTACTGACAACCCATACATTTAGATATAAAGTTAGCCACATCCCTCATCATATTATTCCACCTATAAATCCCCTTCAAATCATTATACATCTTTATCTCAAACTTGGGTGAATTGTATACCTCAACTCATGAGCCTTCGCCAAAATCATCTCTTGCAGCCCATCAATTTTAGGAACACACAACCTACCTTGATACCGTAGAATACTATCAAGACTAATTCAAAGGTTATAACCTTTTGAGAACTCACATCATCCTTGATTTGCATAAGAATGGGATCCAAAGCTTACTTCTTCTTTACCTCAGCACCGAGAAATGATTTAACCACTTTTTGAACAACTACCTTTCCATCCTCAGAGTTTAAAGTAGCCAGATGGTGAATGTCTTTCACCAATACACTTTTCTTTTTATCCATATGAGATAAAATCCCCATGGAGAATCTACTAAGAGCATCAACAACTATATTATCTTTATCGAGATGGTAGTAAAGACTCATGTCATAATCCTTAAGAAATTCAAGCCACCGCCTCTGCTAAAGATTCAAATCCTTTCGTGTAAACACATACTGCAATCTCATATGATTGGAACAAATATCTACATACACCTCATATAAATAATGGCACCAAATCATCGAATGAAAAACCACAACCGCCAATTCCAAATGATGAGTTAGATAATTCCTTTCATGAACCTTAAGTTGCCTAAAAGCATATGCCACAACTTACTATGCTGCATCAAGGCACAACCTAGTCCTATGCAAGACGCATCACAATACGCCACAAATCCATTAGTACCCTCGGGTAGGGTAAATACTGGTGTAGAAGTCAACTTATTCTTTATCTTTTCAAAGCCACCCTTATAAGAATCGGGCCACAAGAACTTTACCTTTGTTTGAGTTAAATTCATCAATAGAGAAGCAATAGAGGATAAAATCTCCACATACCTCTTATAATAACTAGCCAAGCCTAAGAAGCTCCGAATGCCGGTTAGAGTCGTAGGTCTAGGCCACTTCTTAACTTCTTCAACTTTCCGTGGATCCACCTTGATCCTCACACTAGAAATAATATGATCAAGAAACGTGACAACATTCAACCAAAACTCACACTTAAAGAATTTAGCATAGAACTTCTGATCTTTAAGAGTGTATAACATAATTCAGAGGTTGTTAGAATGATCCTACTTATTCTTATAATACATCAAAATACCATCAATAAATACTATTATGTACAAATCTAAAAATTATCGAAACACCCAATTCATAAGATCCATATAAGTAGCCAGAGCATTAGTTAACCCAAATGACATAACCTAAAATTGATAGTGACCATACCGTGTTTGAAAAGCATTCTTGGGAGTATCACCCTCCCTAATTTTTAACTGATGATAGCCCGAATGGAGATCAATCTTAGAAAAACAACTAGCACCCTAAAGCTTGTTGAAATGATCATCAATCCTAGGAAGATGATACTTATTCTTCACTTAATCTTATTCAATTGATGATAATCTATACATATCCTAAGAGACCCATCTTTCTTTTTCATGAAAAGTAAAAGGGCACCCCACAGAGAAATACTAGGACGGATGAAACCCTTATCAAGAAGATCTTTTAACTACTTTTGTTCCATTAATTTATCTAGAACTATTCTATAAGAAGGAATATATAGGATGGGTATCCAGTAAAATATTTATCCCAAAGTCTATTTCCGCATCAGGAGGAATACTAAGAAAATCCTCTGGAAAGAATTCAGGGAAATCATTGACAATAGGGACTAATTACAATGAGGGCACCTCAAAAATAGAATCCTTAACCCAAACTTGGTGACATAGACACCCTTTGGAAATGAACTTCTGGGCTCTAATATAAGAAATAAACCTCCCTTTAGGAACTAAGGAACTTTTCTCCCATTCGATTGTCGGTTCATTAGGAAAATAAAAAATGACCCTTTGGGTTGTACAATCTTGAGAATCATAGCACGAGTTGTAACACCTCAGGTTTTTGGTCCTTGAAAATTTCTAAAATTTTATCCTCACTTTCCTAACTACGACTCTCTTTATAATCCATAGGGAGTTTTCACGTGTCCAAGGGACCCAATAATAACCAAATCAGTAAGTGTGTAACTAATTTCTTCTCTGAGTACGAGTGGCTCACTAAGAGTCATAAGGACTTATTATGAGTCCTTGGGTGCAAATCATAGGATGTCTAGTGTTTACCTCAAATGGGTTCTGAGTTGACTATGACTGGACCCTACAAGTCATAAAGTCCCATTACGAGTCGTACTAGTTAATTTGTAGGGTCAACAAATTATGTGTTCCCTGAAGAATGTCTTGGCTATGGCTCATGGTGAGGAGTCACAATGAGTCTTTATGAGGTGTAAAGTGGCCCATAATCACTGGCGACTAAATTTCAGTTCATAAATTGAGGGTACTTTGGACAATTCCCTTCTCACCCAATTAAAATACCACATTCATAAAGAACTTAAGGGGATTATTTCTCATTTATAATGAAATAAAATAATTCCAAAGCTCTCTTAAGTCTGTCAAGTAGCCATACTTAGGGTTTCCAAGAAGTAGGTCATCAAGGGCTCAAGGGTTGAATTTTTTCCATGAAACTTAGTATATTCCATGCATGTTACTATTTCCTAATTGCTAATTTTTCGAAAACATGTGATTTAAAGTGTTGTTCATGAGATATTAATATTGGTTTTGAAACAAAGGTTGAGGGTTTTAAATGCTTATTGATTGAACACTATTTCCTATGTCTTATATATGATTGTTCATGCTTTAATTATGGTTTTGAAATTGTGGGTGCATGGGTATGGTGAGTGAACTGGGGGATTGTGATTTTACCCAAACTTGTGAGTTTTAAAGTGGTTATGTCCTCAACCCCATATTGTGAAATTAGTTTTGAATATGAAAAGTATGCATATTGAGCTATTCCTGAAGTATTGCATAATGTTAAAAGCTAATGAGGCATAATGTTTTTGGATTGAGCCCTAGGGGGTTGTGTAATTCCCCCAACCTAATTTATAATTGAACTAATGGGATTTAAGAGTTTCCCCAAGTGATGATAATTGGTTTGGAATATTGCTATTACCTTGCAAATATAGTTTGTATGACGCCAACAATGTATGCCTAAATGTTTATTATGGTATAATAAATGGGAATATGTGTTAAGTATTTTAATTGGGGTTTAATGAGGGTTGTGTAGCTGAGTCATGATAGTGGAGGTCCTAAGAGGCCATTACTGGAAATTGTTATTGCCGATGTAGGGGTCTATATGACCAGGAGGTTTGAGTCTTTCTTATTAATATCATATGAATGGGAGTTTGAGTCCCCCACATTATATTATACGATTTAGTTCTTGTGTCACCTTGATGTGCTGGGTGGTTTAAGTTCCCCATAGTGCATATAAATACCCTCTGGTTCGTGCAGTCATACACACTAAGGCCCTACCAACTGGGGGAGAGATGGGCCCATATAGCTCGTGGTTTCCTTCTTATGTTATGACGGTTGAGATACACCATCTAGGTTAAAGTTTTAAAGTTCATGTTAATCCTTGTCCCCTATCCCGGCATGTGATATAAATATACGTATGTATAGGCATTCGGTTATGTGCATTGGATTTTGACTAGTTTTGAATTGTTATTCATGGCATTATTTTATCCCCAATCCCTAAGTTACATGTTATCACTCTAGCCACTAACCATCTTTGGACATTGTATCCCTACGTGAAGCAGGTACTGGAGATTCCTCTACTTTTCCTGTGCAGAGTTAGATGGCTCGGCTCGGTTCGTCGGTTCATTGTGGTGAAGTAGTGAGCTTTCATTCTCCGAAAGGCTCAAGAATTTAATCTATTTCCTTTCTTAGATTTAATTTAATAGTTTTCATTATTATTAACATTATTATTGTCATCTGTCAGAGTCGGGGACATGTCCTGTCAAAGACTAGTTTTTGGTTCTTTATTTCGAAGGCTTTGTTGGATTACTACGGACTTAGGTGATGCTGGTCGGTTGTTTTAGATGGTTACTGGTTATCAGTCATAGACTTATCTTTTATTCTTTAATCTTATCTTGTGCTATTTTGTTATATGTTCAAAATATATCCGACATTAAGGATATTGTGTTGTTTGGTTAGGTGCAAAGTGGTGCCCTCTTGTCTATGGTGGACTTGAGATACCTATCATGGCCAGGCCTTGCTTTGGATCGTTACACAAGTGTAGCCAATCAATCCCCCAAATAACATCAAAATCCACCATATCAAGCTCAACTAAATCCATCAAGGTCTCCTTATCAAAGATAGACAACACACAACCTCTATAGATCTTTATAGCCACAATAGGATCACCCACTAGAGTAGACATAGAGAAATGCTAAAAAATGGTTCAAGGACTAAAACTGAAATGGACAGCCACATAAGGGGTCAAATAAGAATGAGTAGACCTCAGATTAAGTAGACAATACACATTATGAGATAAGAGCTTAAACATACCAGTAACAATATCAGGATATGCCTTAGATTCCTGACTGGTGGAAAGTGCATAGACATAATTTTAGTTAGTGTCGGTACCAGAAGCACCACCCTTTTGTGCTAGAGCTGATGAAGTAGCAACAGGACATTATTAGCTTCCATAGCAATCTTAGCAAAAGGGCAGTGTCACTGCATATGCCCTGGCTGGCCACAATTAATTCACCAATTCCTTTGTCATTACAATAACCTTGATGAAGATGACTACAAATATACAAGGAGGATATGATGGGGTTGACTAAGCTCCATTAGCCTGACACTAGGAACCTTTTGCCTTAGGACCACTACTAGACTAAAAATGACAATCAACAGATGGCGTAGGATAAGGAGCACTAGCCAAACAATATGAATTGTAATTTCCCCAACTCAACTTCTTGCTCTACTATCTACCATTTTTCACACTTGATTTATGATTAGCACCCAACTCTTAATACCTGGACTTTTTGTTTTACCTCTTTCCTATCTCTACCTGCCTTTTCTTCACATCCTCAACATGCTGCATATAAACTACAAGCCAGGAGATATCCATATCATTGTTCAAAATCACATCCTTAAACTCTAATACCAAATTATAAGACAAACTGAAAGCAGACTTTCTCATCTTGGCTTTTATTCTAGACTCTAGATCCGGAGCATAGCGCGAAAATTGATGGAATTCCAAGGCATACTCCTTCACACTCATCTTGCCTTTCTTCAGATTCGTAAATCCTCTACCTTTGCTTCCTTCAACTCCTGAGGAAACAAATTATCAAGAAAGTCACCAGAGAACTCATCCCATAAAGCTGGCTCACCATCATCACGTCTCTACTACTCCGACTCTTCATACAACTAATATGCCACATCTTTCAACTGATATGAAGCAAACTCCACACCCTCAGAATTGGAATCATGCATCACCTAAAGATTTTCTCTATCTCATTAATAAATCCTTGAGGATCCTCCTTAACCTTAGAGCCAATAAAGATTGGGGGATTCAACCTCATAAACTGACCAACTTGAGTAACCTCTGAAGAAGGAGCAACAGAATTACCTTGTCCTAACTGGCGAGACTGAGAGGTCACTATCTAAGTCAACAGATGAGTAGAACGATGGAATTCCTCATTAGAGATGTCTCTTTGAGGTGATGAGCATGAGTGTTACCAATTGGAGATGGACTAGTGGGGACCAATGGAACTTCACATGGGATAGTACAATCAGGAGAAAGGACCTTAGACTGGGTATGCACTCCATAAGCAGGTTGAGTTCTATCAATATTATCCTCAGGTAAGATACAGTGCCTTACAAAGTTCCTACAAGCATCAAATCCCTGGGGAGGCATGATCTATAATGTGAGAAAATATAGAGAGTTATGGAATTTTTTGACACCAAACTCTATAGCCCGAAATTGAACACAAGAAAGGAAAACATTCCTAAATGTCTTATAGCCTCCCCCTTATAAGTGTGGCACACTATACACCCATAAAGGGACTCTACCCGACACAACTTTGTGGACAACAAAAGATCATGAACCGAGCTCTAATACCATGCTTGTCATGACCAAGCCCTAAGCCTAGCCATGATGGGTATCTCAAGCCCGCTGTGGGCTAGAGACCACCCCCATATCCTGTCCAATCCAAGTATAATCTAACTAATAATAAAGAAGAAGACAACTAGAGAATAAAAATAAAATAGTTAATGTAACTCAAGAATAAGCTCTAAGAGTCACCAATATCATCTAGCCCACACAAGTCCACAAAAGCCTTTAGACCAATCTGAATATCAAACTATGTCAGGACATGCCCCTGACCATGAAAATGACAATGACAATGATAATGTTAATGTGAACTCCTCAATTCTAACATGTAGAAAGAAACTCATGGAATGACCAAGACTTTTAAAAGATAGAAGCTCACCACTTCACCATAAACTCAATAGACGACGATCAACCACACCACCTAATATTGTACAAACCAATAAAAGAAACCTCTAGGACCCTACATCATAAAAAGGATGTAACATCTGAGGATGGTTAGCAGAGTGAGCCCTAGCATGTAACTCAGGAAAGGGATAAAATAATGTTATTTCAAAATCAAATCCAAACTCAATGTACATGTTCATATACATACATGTATGTATATATATATAATGCTCAGATAGGGAACAAGGTTTAGCATGACATTTAAAATCATTAACGTGGATTGTGTAGTTCTAACCATCGTACAGGTATCTACGGGCTATATGGGTCCAAATCCTTTCACCTTTAGGGATCGAGTGAGTATTTGCCACACGAACCAAAAAAGTTCAAGGAAGGCCCAGGGAATCCACGACCCCATCTATTCCAAAGTATATATCTTTATATATATATACACACACACAGAGAGAGAGAGAGAGTGTGAACTATGCACACGGTTAAGAAGACCCCCGTGTTGGAAAACATGGTTTTTGGTATTGGTCCCTCTGGGACCTCCACCTTCTGCGGTGAGCTACACGACCCCCTTTAAGCCTAATTAAAATGTTTACACATAACCACTTCTATTTAACCAAGAAATCATCCATTAAGGCATCACCAAATGGTATCGTCATACCAATATGCTTGAAAGCTTATTGAGTGATGCCTCTCCAATTATCCATCAACCTAGGGAAATCCAAGACCCCCAAGCTCCAAATCAAAAACAAAATCATGGCCACTAAGGCTTTTTAAAACTATTTATATTCCATTAACCTTTTAATGAAATGTGATAGATTCAAAAATTCTTAAATCATGCATATAGCCATATTTCCAATCAAAATTCATAAGGTGGCTTGAGGTTATTACTAATTCCAATAGCAAAAATCCATACAATTTTGGATAATCCATGACTCCTATACCATTACTCATAAATTTGGGGGAATCCTCAACCCCCATTCCATTATCCATACGTATACACCTAATGAGTTCCAAAATCCCTCAATAAAGCATAAAAATGCATGCAAACCATGGGAATACCATTCAAACAATAATCATCCAAAATCCTTAACCCAAATTTGGAAAACCAAACATTAAACCCATATGAATACCAAACTATTGCATGCCAAGATAAAATACAAATTTAAGGAAGAGCTACATGCTTGAAAACACCAAGAATTTGGAGAAGAAACTAGATTAGGAGCTCTAGATAACCAACCCTTAGAAACACTAGCTTGATTCTTGACTTGGGAATTGAGATAGAAGAGAGTGTTTATGTTATGTTTGAGTGGAAATAAGTCTAAGGGAATATTTTATGTCGTGGTATAGTAGTGGGGTAAGAGAAAAAGAGAACCATGTCCTTAATGAAATCATTCAGGAATTATAACTCTCACTCGCTATGGGTCACGTAATAACTCATGATCACTAGTCACGATTCATCACAAAGATTCATAGCCTGGGGAAAAATTTAGGGCCTCTTTAATGGTTTGTCCATGAGTCCGACCCTACCAATCGTAACCTTACCCCACGACTCGTGGAGTCTAGTTGTCACCAAGACAACAATCTTAGGCCATCTCACTAATAAGGTCATGAGTCCCTTACCACGACTCATGACATTACCATATGAATCATATGATCCCAATTGTCACCATGACAAAAACTTATGGAAACATTATTGGTTAGACCGCAGTTAGATCTATACGATTTGTGATGAGTCTTCATGAATCATTTCTTGATTTGTAGTGTGAGCGGTAAACATAATTATTGAAAAAAAATTTAGAGTTCAAAACCTGGGGTATTATATTACCCCCTTCTCCCAGGATCATTCATTCCCAATTAAGGAGGTAAGGTACCCTTTCGCAATAATACAAGATAGAAAGAAACCATAAATCTATATACAACACTGAAAAAAAATTAGAATAGGAAAAGCATATACCCTACGAATGATCATCCAATCCATAAAACAAAAATGGATACTTGGTTTTCATACCCTCTTTAGATACCCAGTAGCTGTCTCCACCTTTTGATTCGTCCAAAAAACCTTTATCAAAATGACATCCTTAGTGACCAATCAAAAAACTTGCTAATCTAAAATCTCAATCGATCCTTCCTCATAGGATAAGAAAACTAAAATACCAATATTATTAGTAGGCACAATCGAAGAAGGATCATCTGCACACTTCTTCAACATTGACACATGGAAAATCGGATGAATGTAATCCAAACTCGTAGTCAAATCTAGCTCATAGGCAACCTTCCCCACTCTGATCAAAATTAGATACGGACCAACATAACTAGGATTGAGCTTTCCCTTCTTCAAAAAACTTATCACTCCCTTCAATGGTGAAACTTTAAAAAATACCTAATCACCTACATCAAACTCTTATTCCCTCTGCCTCACATCCGTATAAGACTTTTGGCAACTTTGAGTAGTCTTAAGTTTTTCCCCAATCACCTTCAACTTCTCCATTACTTGGTGAACCAGTAAGGACCAAACAACTTAGTCTCACCAACCTCAAACCACCCAATAGGAGACCTACTCCCCCAACCATGAAGAGTATCGAATAGAGCCATCCCAGTACTAATATGATAATTGTTAGCATACACGAACTCAATTAGGGGTAAGTGATTAATCCAACTTCCTCCAAAATCAATCACACAACCTCTTAGCATATCCTCCAATGTTTGAATAGAATGTTCTTCTTGTCCATCCATTTGAGTCTGAAAAGCGATCCTATGGTTTACCTTAGTCCCTAAACCTTTTTGAAACAAATGCTCGAAATAAGAAGAAAATTGGGTACCTCAATTTGAAATGATAGACACCAGTGCTCTATGCAATTTGACTATCTCCTTAACGAACAACTTAGCATAATTCTCCCCAGATTAAGTAGTCCTCACAGACAAGAAATGAGCTAACTTAGTCATCCTATCTACAATAATCCAAATTGAATCATACTGAGTGTGATAACGCGGAAGAACGATAACAAAGTCCATATTGATCATCTCTCACTTCCATATAGGCAACTCAATCTCTTGAAACATGCCACAAACCCTCAAGTGCTCGACCTTGACTTACTGACAAACCATACACTTAGCCACGAAGTTGGCCATGTCCTTCTTCATATTGTTCCACCAATACATATCCTTCAAATCATGATATATCTATGTAGAACCTCGGTGAACTGTATACCTCAACTCATAAGCCTTAGTCAAAATACTCTCTCGTAGCCCATCAATATCAGGAATACACAACCTACCTTGATACTCTAATTACCATCACCATTAATCTCAAAGGCCACAATAATGTGCTGACTCACATTATCCTTGATATGCATAAGAATGGGATCCAAAGCTTTTTTCTCCTTCACCACTGAGAGATGATTTAACCCTGTCTTGAACAATTATCCTTCCCTCCCAAAGTCCAAAAGACAAACTCCCAAATTAGCTAGTCAGTGAATGTCTTTCACCAATCCTTTTTTCTCTATATCTATATGAGATAAGATCCCTATGGAAAACAAGCTAAGAGCATTAGCAACTATATTAGCTTTACCTAGATGGTAGGGAAGACTCATGTGGTAATCCTTAAGCAATTCAAGCCACCTCCAATATCAAAGATTCAACTCCTTTTGAGTAAACACATACTGCAAGCTATTATGATCAAAATAAATATCTGCATCACTACAACAAAATTGATATATAGCTACAAAATTGTTAGCTATGAGATGGAATTCATCACTAATTGTTCACCTTTTATGATGAAAATTACATTTTGTATCTAAATACATGAAGCACATACTTTTAGTGACGAAACATAAAATTTCGTAGCAGAGTTTTGTCCTCTAAAATTTCCCATCAAAAAATATTTTGGCTCCATTTATTAAGTATCATTAGTGACGAATTTTAAGTTTTCAGTGACATCCTTTTTTTATCACAATAATGTATCCAATTCGTGACAAACTATTTTTTTTCTTGAATTGGTTATAATTTTAGACACAAAAAAAGTTTGTCATAAAAATATGTTGTCGCAATAGCGACAAATTAGAGTTTGTAGTTAAATATTGTAAGTTTTTGCTACAAAATTTGATATTTAATTATGACCTCAGTTTTTGTCAGTAATACTGTAAGCGATTAGTGACGAGCATTTTATTGTCTCTAATCAACCTGTGATTCAGTGACACCATAATTTTATCACAAAATATGCCATCGTTAAATAGTGACGATTTCAAATTTGTAGTTGAATAATTTAGCTATTTGTGGTGATTTTTTTATAGCTAAATATTAATTAATCTTTTGCTATTCTTGTTTTATGATTGTAGAAAATCCATTGCATATCAATATAGCTATAGAAAACAAGATTCGATCTAATTGTGTGAAGGTGAAGTTGAAGTGGACTTATTGAATGAATTTTTTGGAATGGTACAAAGTCAATGTGTTAATTATGTCCCATGTGGAAACATTCTAAATAGATCAAGAATAAATATGATCAACTTGAGTTTGTAGCTATCTTTGTAAGTCTAAGCCACAAATTATAAATTTATTTGTGGCCATAGTTTTTGTAACTAATAATTCAAACAATTAGCGATGATTGTATTATCATCACTATTTAAACTTTTGTTTTCCAGGACAATATAATACGTATTATTTTAGTTATATACAACTTTGATAGCTAGTCTTTGCAGAACACGACAAGATGAAAAATCATATGGGTGCCAACTACCACAACACGAGCTAAAATATGAAGAAATTCCATGGATTTTAAGTTTTAAAAATAACATAAGCATTCACATAAATGTATAATGTAAGCTTGTCTAATGATCTTAATGTTTTTCTCTCTTGTGCAGATAGAACTAGATTCAACTCTTAGAAAAATTATGTGTATTCCCACCCAAAACTCAAGAGTTTGTGGTACTCATGTTTCCTATACCTATTATGCTTGCAAAAAGAATGATCGTTAGAAAATCAAAGCAGCACCCTACAGTCAGCTGTGCAGAAACTACTGCATCCCTTTGTTGAAGATGTAAAGCACCCAAAAGGCCTTGCCATGTTTCTCCAGGTCCTCCAGCCACTTGAAAATCAAATCTTTATCTATTTCCTATAGTATTCTTCTTTTAGTTTGACCTAATCTGCATGCCTCTTCAGGTTCTTCTTCAATATATGGTCCATGATACTTGAAGGCCTAAAATGACCACCCTCTGGCTGATGGCTAGTCTTAATTCCAGAAGTCCCCATCACCTGTACCAACAGAGGGACACACATAACACACATAACAAGGCCCATCATCATAAATAAAGCAAATATACATAACTAAAATCATTAAAGATCAGGAGAAAAACTTTAGTACAAGGACTTAAAAGTCATGTTATTCAGTCCATTTTCAAAATATTTTCTTTGTTTTCTATGGATCCTAAAAACAATGTTTGACATTCAATATGATTATGTAAGTGCCTGTTTATTGTGCACTAGCAACAACCTTTTCCTTAAGTTTTTGTTTTCTGAAATTCAGATAAGTCCATCAGAAAACAATAGTAGATGTTTTGTATTCTAGCAAGACGAAACAACCAAGAATGTCTCGTCTTGGAAAATTTCTGGTAAAATAGCTCAAATGAAGAATAGATCAAAATCATCTCGTCATAACTAAAGTACAATGTTATCAATCTATATTGTGACAAACAATATTCTCTTTGAATGGAACTTTTTGCTATGAAGCTGTGAAAATACTTATTTCCTAGATTTATCTGAATCTCCAATAACGGAGAATGCAAGGGTTGCTGGTCAATAACTATCTTTTGTTGAAATTCTAAAACTTCAGCAATATCTACTAAATATCGAAAGGTGGAGGTAGAAATCCCACGATGTAAAAAAGGTTTCTACTCAAAGCATTTTAGAACCTATATAGTAGTTTCAATATATATTTAAAAGTAGTAAGCTTAATACCTTGACTATAGCACTATTTAGTTTTGTGAAAGTTTCAACCTGGAAAAACATAGGTAATACTTACAGGAAAAAAATATTCACAAACCAAAAGTTATTAACTTATTGTAGAACAGATTAATTTTGGGCACTAACTTCTGCACATAAAGCACCAATGTTTGAAAGCCTATCTATCAGACAAGCAAGCACCGTCTTGATATCAACAGATGGCTGAAAATACAAAGACATCAATTGTCCAATATTTGGAACTGTCACAGAGATAGTTTACAAGTAGCAAGAATTTACTTCATTATGGATCCATAAGTGATGCAGATCTAGTCTTAGATTTTATTTTGATTGGTATCAAAATACTAAACTTTTGCATACCCAATCTCTCAAGTTGCCAACCAATCTTTCACATTAGAAACAAAGTATATTATTCATTAGCCCCCAAAACCTATATTTTTATTTGATAATATGAAGGTTATCATTTTATTATTTTAACATTCTTCCAGAAGGTATGTGCTTGAAGGGTTTCGACCTAGAGAATTCAACAGTAGATGTAGTGGCTGAGGTGCTCTATGAAAAACGTGGATTTTTTGAAGCTTTGGAATTCTCGAGAGCTGTAATAAAGAAAAACGATATCATACCAAGGAAGACAACATATGAACTTTTGATACGGAATATGCTGGGTATGTTGTTCTTTTTGTTACAGACGGTAATCCAAGATCACACCCTTAGGATCCCATCAATCATGACATTTTTTGTTTTACTTTTTGATATTGCAGTTAAAGAAAATCCAATTTTATGATTGAACAATATGACAAACCTAAAATTACGGGGCAAGAACCTAGTAATGTTTCAAGAGTTTGTATATGATACTCATTAGGGAAGACTTGAATAATGCAATCCATCAAATATCCCTATGCAATCTTATCTTTACAATTGACAACCTAAACATAACATGAGGTAACCATGAGTTAAAATATTGTAAAATTTTTGGGTTAACTAAGTAACGTAAATTGGATAGCACCAGAGGTAAATACCTACTCTAAAACTCTTGGAAGCACCATGTCTTTGTACAAATCAAGGTCAATGCCCTCATTTTGATTTAAAACATACAGGTTCTTCCCCACCTACCAAATATTAGAGCAAACTAAAAATCCTCAGATAAGTGCACACATCAGTTTCTTATTTTAGTTTCTAGTAATCGTGCCTAAAATAATTGCTCATTAAAAGATCACGAAGCTTGTTCCTTAATTTTTCACTTTTTTTGTTTTCTCGTGCAAGTCCCTGTAAACCAAAAAGCCTGATGCAACCCTCAAGTCATGAAGAACAAAGAGTATGTATCATTCAGAAGCATTAAAACACTTACATGACCAAAAAGTTTGCCCTCGTAATTTTGTTTTACCTTCATGACATGCAAGCATTATGCCATTATTCATGTCAAAGTATGGGAGCAGTTACAATATTCATAGATATTTGAACTAACCTGATGTTGCATTCATACCCAAAGTTTGCTCATTTTTGTGAAATTTTAGAGCATGAATTCTACTGCATCCATGATAGTGTTGGCATCCCTATGGGAACAACATGTCAGGTCTATCTAATTAAACGTTTATTTTTTGTGAATTTTTTTCCTAGTATGTAAACTTTACAAATCGACAATTGCTAGGTAACTTACCTAATTCTAGCATCTAAGGTATTTAACCCTTTGGCTTCTCAGCACTTGAAAAGTAAACAACCAAAAAACCTGTGTATTATTGGTGTACCAGTCAATTTTAAAAATCTTGATCTCAATTCTATGCTAGGCAGTGAATGGCAATGATCAAAGATAGGCAAAAAATATTGATGAAAGAAACCGGTAATTGTTGTAGACTTGTTGTCTTCTTAGGCAGGTAAAAAATAACCACTCTACTAAATTTTGTTGACCAACTTATTTCATTCTTAATATCAGGCTTCAATTTATCAAATACATCAGTAAGCTCTTTATCAGCCCACAAGTTGAGCCAACCAGGCTTATCAATAAATATAGAAATTAATGAAAGTTTCTCTAGTTTTCCATCTTCCTATAAAAAAAGTAAGATACCAGAGTGTGAAGCAAGATATTGTATAGTCTTATTAAATGCTATCATCAGATTATAAAGATGGTGCTAGGATATCCTAGCCTGCGAGTGCACTCCTCTTCACTTGTGCTTTCTGATTCAATCGTCCAAGACGTAATAAAGCTTGATCAAGTGTATCTGGTCTGCAAAATAATAGAATGGAGCTATAAATTGAGCAAGCTGATAACAAGATGGTAGAAGCATTTTACGCTACCAAACATCAATATATGGCTGATAAATAGCTCCAAATTTTAATCACTAAAACCTGTAATAACATAAGCTACTGAATAATTAAAAGTAGATTTGCATACTAATTGCAAAAATAACTGCAGCATATAGGCAAACTATCCTATTTGTTGCCATGAGAACTAAAATATTCCCTCGAGCATCAAAACTTTCTAGCCATTTCATAATTTCAAGCATAGTTTGTTGAACTTTATTGTCTCCCCATACTCCATTATCAAATCGTGCACCTCCAATGGCATTTAATTCATCGAAAAACACAATGTAGGCCTTCTTGGAGTACGCCATCCGTCATATCAAATGAGTCAATGCTAAAGTTGAACTTAAATAAGTTCAACAATAAGAGTGTATTACCCGAATAAGATGAATTTATTGTTGTTTCAAGGCTCCCTTACGTTATGAAGCACATGAATTATATGTGTAAAATGAAAAACCAGTTCCAACTTTACACACAAATTTTATCTATCTATTGCAACAACAAGATAGCTTTGAATTTTAAGCTATCACCAAATGAAACAAAGGCAATTTCAACAATTTTCAGTCTTGGTCTCTATGTTTTTTGAGTGTAAGTCATGGAACCTTCTGTTATAATGAACATTCCATGATACAACTTCTCATAAAAATAAATAAAATTAGTCATACCTCAATCCATTTAGCTAGTTTTGGCCTCCCAGATATCATATCATAGTTAAACATCTCTTGGAAGAAAATTTGGAACCTTTTAATAAATGAAGCATATGCTATATCAACCTATAGCATATCAAAGACTCCATGTCAGTACATTACATATGATGAAATTTCAAATTCTTAGAAAGAAAATACATCGACAATACTCAGTACTGGTTGTCGAGTATATATGTTTTATTCTGGCAAAGCTACCATCTCAACCTACACACACGTCACCGAAAAGGAAAATAAAATAAATAAAAGTAATGACCTGACTAAATTGTCAAATGTTGTAGCTTCTTTCTCACTCATATTACTATACATGTTTTTGCTAGTATCCTCTGAATAATAGGCAAATAGTCCTTCATCAACTTCTTCTAACATAGTACTAATCCCATCATCCTTATTGTGGGCTTTTTTTTGTCTTTACTATAAATTGATACATTGTTATCTCTAATTTGTTATTGTTCCCCATGGTGTCTCCAGTGCACATAACTATTCATAATTCCTTCAAGCAATAAGTGGTCATGCACTACTTCTTGTGTTTGGAAAACACATTTAAGCAATTTGTAAAAGGTCATCAAACTTTGGTATTTCCATCAAAGTGAGATCGAACAAGCCATATAAAAGATTTAACACCCTCAATATATCTTTTAGTGAACTTTGGTTAATGCATCCAACTTTTATCCATGATCACCTACACAAGCAAATAAATATCATATGAGTTTGAGCCTTTACAGTAACTTTGTTTTATAATTTTCTACAAAAAACATAGATATGGTACCTACCCTACCCCATTATTTCACATATTAAATTTCCCTTATCTTGCACCACTCAGTTTAAGGCTTGCCAGGCCCCCGCCTTTCCCTATTTCCATCTTTACTTATGAAAAATCAATTCATAAATCAGAACTTAGTATTTTGATAACAAGAATCAAATGAAGAAGACTAGACAAAAGATCTATTGCATAAGAGTAAGTCACATGTTTGTAAGGTTTAGCACATTTTAGAATGACACAACACTGAATTTCCTAAAGTTTTGTGGTGCTTAGGCTACACAATTTTTTTTCTTTTATTTCTATAAATAGCAATTTTGTGCTTTTCAACTCATGTTAGTACTTGAACTACCCTTTCCAATTGCAACTAGACTGCTAATGTGACTTATTTACACCATATATTTCAATACAACTCCTTCACCAAGATGTAATATAATAAACTCCAAACTAAAAAGTTACAATATTGAACAAGATTAGAATAAGCAAAAAGATAGGAAATTGAGGCAATTGAACTAAATTAACTCACCTAAATGTAAAATCATAAACCCTAAACCAAAAAAGTACCAATCTTGAGAAAATTTAGGATTAAAATAAAATTCCTCAGATAAATGGAATAAACTTTGTGACATGTGAAACTATCCAGAGCACAAGGTAATTTATGTTCTTGTATTCTCGTTGTTATTTAAGTTATGGTTTATATTTTCTTTGTAGAAACGATGCGAAATAAACAAGGCCAATTGAACTAAGCTTAAATCTAACTATTTCATGAGATCAAAAGTATTTGTAGCATCTCGTGCTGAAAGTGTAAGTTATACCATTTTTTATTCTTTTAAATAGAGACACTTTAGTACTATTTAATATTGTGTTGTTTGGTAAATAAGAGAATAGGCATGTAAGTTGTAGCCTATTTTAGTCAAATATCTCTAAAGACTATTTTATATTTTTTTCTTGTTATATAGGGTGAAAAGGAATCAGAAGGTGTAGATCCTGACAAAATTGAGTTCTATAAGCATACTCATTACACGAGTGAAAAGGGATGGTCATCTGAAGAAGCTGAGACTAACTATGTAAAAAATTAATATTTTGATAACACACCATTGCATTTATTTGATTAATTCTTCATGTCTTCTCCTTTAAATGTGTTATTATTTTATACAGAACAACATGAACGGTTTGAAAGCTCTATATACTTCTGGAGAGTCTTCCATAACTATTGATGAAATTGTGGATGTTGTACTTTGTATAAAGTTGGAGTACATAAAAGGTCTTGGTTATGGTCCTAAACCTAATACTACAAGGGCAACACGAAGGAGAACGACAGAGTTAGAAAACTCCCTAAAAAAGGCAAAACTAGAAGCTGCTAGTGCCCAAAATGAGTTATAGAAATGATTAAATACAGTTGAAACTGTGGTAGAAATCCAGCAATCACAGATACAAGGCCAGCAGTCGCAGATCATATCATTAAATTATCAATTGAATACTGTAGTGGCACGCTAAGAGGAAATGCTTAAGAAAATACAACTACTTACTATCCCATCACCATCAAAGTTAGAGGTAACGTAAATTTATATGATAAGTTCTATTTAATTTCTCTTTATTAAATATATAAATTATGTGCATCAACGTGTTCCAACATGTTCTTGATGGGTTTATTTCCAGTAAAGTTGTTAAAATTAAAGTTTTACATATAGTTTTGATGTAAAAAATAAAGGTTTTGTTTTATTGATGGTTGTCTTTCTCTCAATGATAATGTCATTATCAGTTGCTTCAATAATGTTACCAATAAAATTTGGTCTTATAGTTATCATTTAAAGGAGTCTTATTGATGTTTTTAGTGGAAATTTTTTATATAGTTTTCGATAATAAGGGTGTTTTCTATTGTATGTTTTCGATTACATGGTTATGAATATGTCAACTTATATTAGGGGAAAGTGTCTTCCCCTCTTTTTACTTTTTTCTACTTTCTTTTTATTGCTTCTTTCTTCTTCTATATCATTTGTTTTATGGGATTTTAGAAGTATCCAAAGTGCCCTTTCCATTCTTATATGTCTGATTCAGGCATACAACTAAACTTTAGCCAAAGCTAGTGCATCACCAATACCAAAGGCAGGGGTTTAACCTTCTAGTTTTCCAAATAACTAGTAACTTCATCATTAGCAAAAGTGTCAGGTGTAACCCTCTTCTCTTATACCTGATCAGTATCAGTTTTACCTACTTATGGTTTCCCGTAGTGTATAAGATAACTGCATCTCCAATTGAGAGAGTCAATCTTTTGATTTAAAATCAAGATAAGATGATAAAAGCTGATAGACTTTTGAACCTTATAAAGGGATTACAAACTACTTTGGCACAATTTAATGAATTCAACCTGTCTTTCACACTTGTCCATTGTGTTCTTTTACTCAAGAAAATTAGTTGAACTTGAAAACATGGATTTCCTTGGCTTACTGGCGGTTTTACTTGATATGCTAATGTTTTCTTATGATGTTGGCTTTATGTACTTCTCTCTACCATCTTAGTTATTTTTAAAAAATAAAACTGACCTTATCCAAAAAAATATTATTGAACCTGAATGTTATTGATGTGTGCTGCTTGATGCTTTGGCTGAGAAGCATTTGGAATTGCTTGACCCATAATGAACTCCAATGCTAAATTCAACCTGATTATTCTTTATTAACACCACATGCTACTGTACTTATTTAACTGGATGAAAATAGTCTAGTTGCCTTAAAGGAAAACATTTAGATGCTCTTTTGGTAAGATAATGGCTAAGCATATGTATTAGGTTGACTCTACTTCAACAATATGAATAAAACATGAAACTCCACTTCAGTGAAAGAAAGCATATTAATAGATGAATGTCATTTCCTTGAGCAAGTTTTGTGGATGAAATACTTAGAGTTTATTTAGTAAGTTATGTTGTTTATTTAAAGAGGGACATTAAAATTTTAGTAGAAAATTGAAAATTTCAAAAGGGAAAGTGTCTAAATTGATTATGCCAAATGCAAAAGATATTTGACAACAACTGTGCTATTGTTAATTGGCCCCATTGGTTGTGAATCTTTTGAATTTTAGTAATTTCAAAATTTACCCTAAGTTTTTCGTCTGTAAAGATGTTTCCTTGATACTTGAATCAATAAATTTTCCACTAGGCATGACTTTATTTCACACACCCTAAATAGAAGCATTTGGTATTTATCAAAAGTTATAGCAGCATTTGGCATGTACCCTATAAGGTCCCTACCCAGATTGTATTTTTCTTTTCCAGAGATGAGTCAATAGGTAAATGATATGTGGCAGATAGAGCAAGTTTACTTGAAGTTGTTTCTACAAAAGTTATCCATTTAGATACAACATTTTTCCTGCATTATTATGCTAGTTTCTCCAACAGTTGTGCTAACCAATCCTTAGACAATTTTGTAATCAAGTATGATCCAGTTATTTTGGTGAAGTCTATGATTCTGAATAGATAATTTATAGTATTATCTTGTGGTTTTATTGTTTCTTGTATTAGCTAGCAGTGTGTTATACCATGTTGTTGTATGTTTTTATATTTTTTTTTGGTTATACTGTTATCTTTCCTGAACTGGGAGTTTATCGGAAACAACCTCTTTACTTCATCTGAGGTAGTGGTATGAACTGCCTACACATTACCCTCTCCAGACCCTACTATATGGAATACACTGGGTATGTTGTTGTATACTTCATTTAAGCTAGTGGTATAGATTGCATACACTTTAGCCTCTCCAAACCCAACCTTTTAGGAATAAATTGGGTATGTTATTGTTGTTGTTATAGAAGTTTGATGTGTTTACTGATAGTATCTAGTTTTTGGACAGCCTCGCTTTTCATAATGGATTCTAGTTATGGCTTACAACATCAGTAGCATGTATTGTCATTTTGACTATCAGATCTGAAAGCACCATCATCAATCTTAATTTTCTTCTCTTTTCCACAAGTGTAAAAGTGAGTTGAATGAAGACCAATTGCAAATTCAACACGTTATTGGCACTTTGGAAGAAACTTTTACATATCTGCCTTAGTTTAGGATATGAGTCATATTTAGTATTATATTTCAGTTAGATTTTCTTTGTGTTGGACTTGTTTTACTTTTCTTTGCCATGTGAGATATTAACTTAGTACAATTTTAGTTTTTTTAATTGTATGATTGTGGATGAATTATATCAATCATGTTTTATAATTTTATTTTTAATTTATTAAATTCTATTAAAAATAATATCAATATGAAATAATTAAGTGTTTTCTTGTACTTGGTGACAAAAGATTTTATTATAAAAGATAACTTTTAGCAACGATTAAATTGGACTTTCCAAGACAATTATTTTTGTCATAAAATAAACTAGTTCGTCATAAGTTTGACTGCATTTAGTGACAAATGTATTTGTCTCAATATCTTTCTTTTTATTTGATACAAATTAGTTTTTGCATTTTATGACAATCATAATTATCGATAATCATAATAATTTAATGACGATTCTACATAGTCGATAAAAAATACTATTTTTAGTGACAAAATGGGAAATTTAACAACAAAATTATTAATCTTTATTACAATAATACATTTGTCACTAATTCATACATTTAAGGACGAATTTTTTTTTCATATACAAAAAGTTGTCAATAGTGACGGAAATATACTTGTTCAACCACGAAATATATATAACTCTAGAGACAATTAATGTCGTAGCTGATTGAACTAAATAATTAGGGACTATGAAATTTTGTCGGAATAGATAGCTTTTTAGTGACAAAAGCATATCATCAACTACAAAAAAATTATATTTTCATGACAAACAGATTCGTCATTTTATAGCTAATTTAATTTTTTAGCGACGAAGCACTAAATTGTCTTTGTCTACTTTTAGTGACCCACTTTTGGAGATGATTGATTGACAAAATTTTTTCTTCACGCTAAATCTTTTGCGATGAAATAAGACTTATAAGTGACAAAATAATTCATCTCAAATAATCAAATTTGTTATATTGGCATGCACCCCATATAAAAATTATTCCAAATTTTCAAAGCAAAAACCACACCCGCCAATTCCTAATCATGAGTGGGAGAATTCCTTTTATGAATCTTAATCAGCCTAGAAGCATAGGCCACAACCTTAGTATTCTGCATCAAGAGACATCCAAGTCCCACGCGAGATGCATCATAATATACTACAAATCCATCAGTACCCTTGGTCAGGGTCAATATAGGTGCAGAAGTCAACTTATCATTCAACTTCTCAAAGCTACCCTCACAAGCATCAAACCACAAGAACTTTACCTTTTCCTGAGTCAAATTAGTCAATAGAGAAGCAATAGAAGAGAAACTCTCCCCAAACCTCTTATAATAACCAGCTAAGCCTAAGAAGCTCCAAATATTGGTTAGAATGGTGGATGTAGGCCACCTCTTAACTTCCCTAACTTTCTATAGATCCGCCTTGATCCCCTCACTAGAAATTATATGCCCAACGAACGTCATAACATTCAGCCAAAACTCACACTTAGAGAATTTAGCAGAACTTTTGGTCTTTAAGAGTCTGCAAAACAATTTGTAGGTGATTGAAATAATCCTCCACATTCTTAGATACTCCAAAATATCATCAATAAATACTATCACAAACAAATCCAAAAACTATCAAAACACTAGATTCATAAGATCCATAAAAGTTGTTGGAGTATTAGTCAACCCAAATAAGATAACCAAAACCTCATAGTGACCATATCGGGTCTGGAAAGTATACTTGGGAATATCACACTCCCTAATTTTTAATTGATGATATCCCTAACGGACATCAATCTTAGAAAAACACCCAGCACCCTAAAGTTGGTAAAAAAAATCATTAATCCTCAGAAGAGGATACTTATTATTCAATGTCACCTTATTTAACTGCTAATATATATACATCTGAATTGACCCATTCTTTTTCGCACAAAATACCCAGGGGCAACCCACGGAGAAACATTAGGACGAATGAAACCCTTGTTAATAAGATCTTTTAACTACTTCTTTTGTTCCTTCAATTTAGTTAGAGCCATTCTATAAGGAGGAATAGAAATATGATACATATTCGATAAAAATCTATCTCAAAGTCAATTTCCATATTAGGAGGAATGATAGAAAGATCCTAAAGAAACACTTCAAGAAACTCACTGACAACATGGACTGATTGAAATGAGGGGCCCTCAAAACTAAAATCCTTAACCTAAACTAGGTAACATAAACACCCTTTGGAAATCAACTTCCAAGCTCTAATATAAGAAATAAACCTCCATTTAGGAACTAAGAAATAAACCTCCATTTAGGAACTAAGGAACTTCCCTCCCATTCGATTAGTGATTCATTAGGAAAATAGAAACTGACACTTTGTGTCCTACAATCCAGAGAAGTATAGCATGAGTGAAGCCAATCCATACCCAAAATAACATCAAAATCCACCATATCAAGATCTACTAAATCCACCAAGGTCTTCCTATGAAAGATAGATACCACACAACACCTATAGATCTTTTTAGCCACAATAGAATGACCCACTTGAGTAGGCATAGAGAAAGGCTCAGAAATAGTTTCAGGACTGAAACCAAAATCCATAGCCATATAAGGGGTCATATAATAATAAGTAGACCCAGATCAAGAAGATAATACACATTATGAGAGAAGAGCTTAAACATACTAGTAGTAATATCAGGAGATGCCTTAGATTCCTAATAGTGGCAAGAGTATAGATATGATTTTTTCCAGTGCCAGTACTAGAAGTAGCATACTTTGGTGTAGGAGTTAATGAGGTAGCAACTAGGACCTTATTAGATCGCATTGCAATCTTAGTTGAAGGGTAGTATCGCTGTATATGGCTCGGTTGGCCATAATTAAAGAACCAATTCCTCCTCTCATCATAATAACCATTGTAAATCCAATAATAAAATCTACAAGGAGGATATGATAAGGCTGACTGAGCTCTACTAGCCCGAGAATGGGCACCTTGTGCCTTAGGACCACTACTAGCCTAAAAACTACGATCACCAGACATCTTAGATTAAGGATCACTAACCGAAGAATACAAATTAGAATTTCTTGAAGTATTATTCTTGCTCCCCTATCTACTATCTCTCCTACTTTCTTGCTGATTAACACCCTACTCTAAATAATTAGACTTTTTGTTCTACCTTTCACTTATCTCTACCTACCTCTTTTTCTTATAATCAACTTGTTGTATATAAATAACAAGCTAGGAGGTATCTATATAATTGTTCAATATCACAGCCTTACACTCCAATACCAAATCATGAGACAAACCAAAAGAAAACTTCCTCATCCTAGCTATCATGTAAGACTCTAGCTCTGGAGCATAGCGAGACAACTGATGGAATTTCAAGACATACTTTATCACATTCATTTTTCCCTAATTTAGATTCACAAACTCCTCTACCTTCACTTCTTTTAACTCCTAAGGAAAAAGTGATCAAGAAAGGTACTAGAGAACTTATCCTATATAGCTATCTCAACATCATTATCTCTTAACTACTGTCACTCTTCATACCACTAATATGCCATATCTTTCAACTGATATGTAATAAATCCCACACTCTCATAATCAGAAACATGCATCACCCTAAATATTTTCTCTATCTCATCAATAAATCCTTAAAGATCCTTCTTAAACTTAAAACTAGTGAAGGTTGGGGGATTCAACCTCATGAATTGACCAACTCAAGTAACCTCTGAAGAAGGAGTAGTGGAACCACCCTAGCCTAACTGCGAGACTGATAGATCACCAATTGAGTCAATGGATGAATAAAATGGTGGAACCGTGTATAAGAGATGTCTCCTTAAGGTGACTGAGCATAAGTGTCACCAACTAAACTATGACTAGTAGGAACCGATGGAACTCCACGTGGGGTAGTACAATCAAGAGTTGGGACCCTAGACCAAGTCTTCACTCTATAAGAAGGTTAAGTTCCATCTGTATTTTCCTCAAGTAGGTTAGAGGGCCTGACAGAGTTCATACGAATATCAGATCTTTGGGGAGGCATGATCTAAAATATGAGAAAATTAGGGGTTTGGGAATTCCATGAAATGAAACTCAATATCCTAAAATAGAACACAAGAAAGGGAAATATTACATAATATCTTGTAACCTCTACCTTATAAATGTGGTATGCTACACACCCATAAAGGGAATCTACTCAGCACGGCTTTATGGACACTTAAAGACCATAAACCTAGCTCTGATACCAAGCTTGTCATGACCCAACCCTAGTCCTATCCGTGATGAGTATCTCAAGTCAAACATGGGTTGGAGACCACCCCCATAGCTTTTCCAATCTAATTATAATCCAAATATTAGCAAAGTAGAATACTACAAGATAATAAACATAAAACAGTTTATGTAACTCAAGAATATGCTTTATGAGTCAACAACACCATCCAGCCAACTCATGTCCATAAAAGTCTCAAAGCTAATCCAAATATTAATAAGGTCAGAACATGCCCCGACTATGACAGTGACAATGATATTGATAATGTTAATGTGAACCCCTTAATTCTAATATATGGAAAGAAATCAATGGATTAACCAAGCTCTCTGAAAGATAAAAGCTCACCATTTTACCACAAACCCGATAGATGACTGCACCACCTAACACTGCACAAACCAAGAGAATAAACCCCTAGGACCCAATATCATGAAAGGATGTAGCATCTGGGGATGGTTGTCGTAGTGAGATCTAGCATGTAATTTAGGCAAAAGATAAAATAATGTCATTTTAAAATAAAATCAAAACTTCATGTACATGTTCACATACATGCAAATATATATAATGCTCAGATAGGGAACAGGGTTTAGCATGAGATTTAAAAATCATTAACCTATACTATGTAGCTATAACAATCCTAAAGGCACCTACGGGCTATATGGGTCTAGCTTTCCCTTTTTGTAAGGCTCTAGTATGCATTTCCCATACTATTAAGTCCTGGGTTTTTGTCTTTAGAAATATATCCTTGAAAACCATTCTCTAGACCCAATACAACTCTAGGGTATGAGCCATATGCTGGGGTACGAGTGGTATGGTCTTATTTTAAGCTCACCAGTGGTAGTTGGTGGGATGGTTTAGATCATTGGAATGGTCATGACTTAAGGGTATAAGTCATAAGGCTTTGATATGATTTGTATTAGGGACTCATGTGGTGACTAGTGTTTGATCGTCTTAGTAATTCATTCTGCTAGGGAAACAGATTGTATGCTAAGGTTACGACTTGGTTGGATGAGTCATATTCTAGACAGTGTCTGATCCAAGGTTAAGGCCTGGGTGCAACTGGTGGGAACCAATCCTAAGGAAGGTTATAACTTATAAGAGGGTCAGTTGTATCCCTATGATGGGTTTTTAAGTGACTTAAATAAAGGTATTCTGGACATTTTCCTACTTACCCTAATTCTGACCCACAACTTATAATATACTTAGGAGGTTGTTTAGTTTATTATTCTATTCATTCACACATAGAAAACCATTCCTAAACATTCAATAATTCTCTCAAGAGCTTTTAGGGCAAGGAAGTTAGGGTTTCAACTTGTGGATTGCTTTAGGACTTTCTTTAGTGATTTTATTCCATCATCTTTCTTGGTTTAAGGCATTTGACTCTTCCATACTTCTTATTTCTAAAAATGCATGACTTTTATGGTTGTTTTCATGGTTTCAATATTGCATAGGTTATTATTTTCCTCTTATAATTGGGTTTTTTGGTGTAAATGGTTTGGTTATGGTTTTCTATGATTTAATTATTCTTTTATATGCATTGATTGTCATTTTGGTCAATTGGATTGCATGGTAATGGTTTAATGGTCTTTGAATTGGATCTTGTTATATTATACCCCAATATGTTTGATAAAAGGCTTATAAAAATATGTTCATTCCATTAACTTCTTTACATGGAACTCTTGCTTGTTTTTAGCTTATGCATGAAACTATAAATGTTTTAAATGTTTTAAAAAAGTTAAAGGATTACTATTTTTTCTTGTGGAGTACATGTAAATCTCCCAAGAGGTTAATATGGTAAATGAAAGGGCACTTGACAGTCCCTTTAACCTAAATGGTTTGACTATGGATAAATCTTGCAAGTATGGTTGGTATGAAGATACCATAAATAAATGACCTTGGTTAATAAGTGGTAATTGTATTAGTTTGGACATGGTTTTAATTTGGACCTTAATGGAAGAATGTGTAATTGAGCAGTGGAAGGTGGAGGTTTCAGGGAAATCAAAATTTGAAACTAATATTTGCCGATATGAGGGGTCTTTGATGACCACGTGTGAGTGTAATATTTTATGATGGAGTGATTTACTAGTCATCCATTGGGATACTTCCTGGTCATGCAGCTACACGCACTGGGACTCTTTCAGCAGGGGGAGCTAAACCCATACGGCCCATGGGTATGGTTAAACGACAAGGTTACACAACCCAAATAAATGGTTTTAAATACAACCTAAACACTAATTCCCTTTCTTGACACATATATATTTATGGTTATATGCATAATGGATGGTTTTACTTGGTTGTTTTAATGACATTACTTTATCCTTATCTTGATATACATGCTAACGGCCAAACGCTAACTCGTCTAATGGCGGTTGTATACCCAGGTTATGCAGGAACCAACCATTTGACCTCTCCTACATATTTATTGAATCAGGGACAAAATTTGGATAGAAGTGGTGAGCTTCCATCTTTTTGGTAGGCTAGATTTCATGATACGGATACTCTTAGACATTTTATTTTCATTTTGGACATTAGTTTTGGCCATGGTTGGGGGCATGTCCCAACCAGATATTAGTATTACTTTTTTAGATGCTTTATGGTACTTTTGAGGGTTGGTATGGGTCGGATCAGTATTGGTATTAGCCTTTGCATTGGAATAAGCTAGGAGGCTGGCATCAACAAACATAATTTCTCACTATTCTATCATATTAAATTTAGGGATTGACTATTATATTATATTTTGATATTCTCTTTGGTATGGTATGGATGGTTGGATTTAGTATGATTAGACTTGGCTGGGTCAGTCACGGTCGTGATTCTATCTAGAGTCTTGATGTGAATAGTTTTGTTATCTTATTATATGTTTAAAATTCAGCTCATCTGAGGCTATAATAGGCGGTTGGGTTGGGTTAAGGGGGTGGTCCCTAATCCTGGTTGGACTTGGGATGCCCATTATGTCTAGGCCCTGGTTTGGGTCATTACAAGTTTGATCAGAGCTTTAGGTTCTTGTTAAACTGGGAAGTCCATAAATCCATGTCGAGTAGAGTCTCTTTTAAGGGTGTATAACACAGCACAGTCATAAGAGAGAGGATATAAGACATTTAGGAATATTTTACTTTCTTGAAATTCTTAGTCCTAGAATTCTCTCTAATCCTTGGTTATTTGTCTTTCAAATTATGCCTCGTAGATCTAGAATGTAAAGGAATCATTCTGCCTCACCTGGGGATAATTCTTAAGGGGTACCTCCTACATCTGGAGTACATCTTTGATTTCATGGTCCCTTAGGTTAATATGAAAAACATAAAGTTTCATAAATCTATCCATGCTATTGCTCAAATTATCGCTGCTCAGGATGAGTGGGGTACATCTAGTGCTTTTCCTGCTGAGGCAACAAGGGTTGATCAATTTATAAAGATGGGTCCTCCTATGTTTATGGGTATGAAGGTGGAAGAAGGGCCACATGGCTTCTTAGATAAACTAGAAAAAATATTTTTAGTTATGTAGGCTTCAAATGTGGAGGGAGTTAGCTTTGCATCTTATCAGCTCAAAGATATCGCTTATCAGTAGTATGAGGAGTAGGATAGAGATAAGGGTAATATGGAAGAGTAAGGGTTATGGAAAGTCTTTTCTAATGACTTTATGTGTTATTTCTTTCCTCAAGAGTTGAGGAAAACTAAGATGGAGAAGTTTGTGAAGCTTAGGCAAAGGAGGATATTTGTAAGGGAATATGCCTTGAAGTTTTATTAGTTGGCAAGTTATGCTCCTAATTTGGTGGCTGATATGAGGTCGAGATAAGAAATTTTACTTCTGAGCTTTTTAGAGAGCAAGACTGCTTTACTCATTAAGGATATTAATATCTCTAGGTTTACTATTCATATGCAATAGGTTGAGGATGAGAAGAGAGAAAAGGCAAAATTTAGGGATAGGTAGGGAAAGCGGGGTAGATTATCTGATCAGGGAGGTACGCAGTCTTAGGGTGGTAGAGATGGTGGCAAGTGGCAAAAAAAAGTAGGGGAGTTTAGGTTCCATCTCAACTGCTAGTGCTCATTACCTATAGCTGTCGAGTGATAGGTGTCACCCAGGTGGTGATAATTCTCAGGCTCAGGTTACCCAATCTCAGGCGAACGGAGGTCAGTCTATTTTTTTATGCCCTTATTATCGGTTTTGTGGTTTTACTTATCGGTATTTTTCATGAAAGGTAGAGATAGGTGATTTAAGTACTATTAGGTAGGCCATCGGCTCAAAGATTTCCCAGCTAATAAGGTTACTATAGGGGTAAATAAGATTCTGATGGCTTTATCTTCTGCTCCTACACCTGGTGATATGGCATATGCTTTTGTTACTGCTCCTGGTTTTAGTGTTGGTCATAACAATTTGTATGTTGTGGTATCTCGACAGGAATCCAAGGCATTCTAAGATATTATTACAGGTACGTTATAGCTCTTTTCCCATGATGTATATTATTTGCTTAATCCAGGCTCTACTCTTTCTTATGTGACTCCTTATATAGCTATGTCTTTTTGTTTTGATCCAAAAATTATTTCAAATCCTTTTTTTGTTTCTACCCTTGTAGAAGACTCGGTCATTGCTGAATGGGTCTATAGGGGGTGTATGGTATCTGTTGGTGACAGGCAGACCTTGCTAGATCTGTTAGAGTTGAGAATGATGGATTTTGATGTAATTTTAGGTATGGATTGGTTGCATTTTTACTATGAATCTTTAGACTATCAAACTTGTAAGGTCATTTTTAGGTTCCCCAACAAGCCAAAAATAGAATGAAAGGGTTATTTTTTAGCTCATAGGGGAGGATTTATTTCTTATCTTAGAGCACGAAGGTTAATCTCTAAAGGGTGCCTTTATCACTTGGTCCGAGTTAAAGATTCTAACTCTGAAGGTCCTTTTTTGCAGTCAATCCAAGTAGTTAATGAGTTTTCATAGGTCATACCGGATGATCTTCTTGGTGTTCCTCCAGATAAAGAAGTAGAGTTTGATGTTGATTTACTTCCAGACACTTTTCTAATATCTATTCTATTCCCCCGTATATAATGTCTTCGACTATGTTAAGGAAACTCGAGTAAAAAATTAAAGATCTTATGGATAATAGGTTTATTCGTCCAAGCATTTCTCTATGGGGTGCACCGAGTTGTTCGTGTTTAAGAAGGATCGTTTCTTTAGGATGTGCATTGACTACATGCACTTGAACAAGGTAATGATCAAGAACAAGTATCCTCTTCCAAGGATAAATAATCTATTTAATCAGTTGTAGGGTGCCAAGTTCTTTTCTAAGATAGATCTTTGGTTTGTGTACCATCAACTTAAGATTAGG
The DNA here is from genome assembly GCF_002878395.1 of Capsicum annuum. NCBI lineage: Eukaryota > Viridiplantae > Streptophyta > Magnoliopsida > Solanales > Solanaceae > Capsicum > Capsicum annuum. The sequence goes on along the minus strand of NC_061120.1, from coordinate 75,930,274 downwards.
TAGGTGGATATCACTAAGATGGCTTTTCATACTCGGTTAGGGAATTTTGAGTTCTTGGTGATGTCATTTGGATTGACAAATGCTCCGATGGTGTTTATAGATTTGATGAATAGAGTGTTTAGGTAGTAGTTAGATCTCTTTGTCATTGTGTTTATTGATGACATTCTAGTGTATTCGAGAAGTGAGATGGATCATGCTAATTGCCTTCATCACGTGTTGCAGACCTTGAAGGAACAGTGGTTGTTTGCCAAGTTCTCTAAGTGTGAGTTTTGGTTGAATGTTGTGACTTTCTTAGGTCATATTATTTCTAGTGAGGGGATAATGGTTAATGCTCAAAAATTTGCAGTGATGAAAGGGTGGCTTACGAATATAACTCCATCTAATGTTTGGAGTTCTTGGATTTAGTTGGGTATTATAGGTAGTTTATGGAAAGATTCTTATTGATAGCTGCTCCTTTGACTAAGTTAACTCAGAAGAAGCTTACATTTTCTTGGTCGGATGCTTGTGAAGAGAGTTTTCAAAAATTAAAGGATAGGTTGACGTCGTCTATGATTTTAACTTTGGTAGAAGGCAATGATGGGTTTGTGGTTTATTGTGATACATCTCGGGTAGGGCTTAGTTGTGTTTTGATACAGCATGGGAAGGTGATTGCCAATGCTTTTAACTAGTTGAAGGTGCATGAGAGGAATTATCCTACTCATGATTTGGAGCTGTTGGTGGTTGTGTTTCCTTTGAAAATATGGCGACATTGTCTGTATGGTATTCACGTGGATATCTTTTTTTATCATAAGAGCCTTTAGTACGTAATTATGCAGAAGGAGCTTAGTCTTAGGCAAAGAAGATGGCTTGAGCTTCTCAAGGACTATGATATGAGTCTTCATTACCACCTAGGTAAGGCTAATGTGGTTATCAATGCTCTTATCAAGTTGTCTATGGGGATTTTGGCTCAAGTGGAGAAAGGCAAGTGAGAATTAGTGAAGGATATTCACCCTTTGGCCAATCTGGGATTTTGTCTCTTGGATTCCAAAGATGGTAGTTTTATAGTGCAGGATGTGGTTCAATCATCTCTTAGTGCAGAGATTAAGGAGAAGTACGTTTTGGATTCGGTCTTGATTAAAATCAAGAGTGATGTTGGTGGGTAAAAGGTGGCGGTGTTTGTGATTATTGGTGATGGTACTTTACGGTACCAAGGGAGGTTGTGTATTCCAAATATCGACGGGTTGCAACAAAGGATTTTGGCTGAAGCGTATAAGTCGCGCTACGTTTTTCATCCTAGTTCGACAAAGATGTATCATGATCTTAAGGAAATCTATTAGTGAAGTTGTATGAAGAGATGTGGTTGACTTCGTGGCCAAGTGCATGATGTATCAATAGGTTAAGGTTAAGCACATGAGGCCTAGTAGGTTATATAAAGAAATAGAGTTTCCTGAATAGAAGTGGGAGATGATCAATATAGATTTTTTTACCGATCTTCCTCTGTCTCAAAATTATTTTAATTCAATCTGCATCATCGTGGATAAGATGACCAAGTCTGCTTACTTCTTTCCGATAAGGACTATGTTTTCGATAGAGGATTATACAAAGTTGTATCTTCAATAGATTGTGAAGCTGTATGAGGTGCCAATTTCAATTATTTCTAATCGTGCTATGCAGTTTAACTCTTATTTCTAGTGGTTTTTCCAGAAGGGATTGGGGACTAAGGTTAGTTTACATACTGCTTTCCTTCCGTAGTTGGATGGGAAATCGAAGAAAACTATTAAGACATTGGAGACATGATTTGGGCATGCATGATTGATTATGGTGTCAGTTGGGTTGAGAATCTACCTTTGGTGGAGTTTTCTTAAAACAATAACTATCATTCTAGTATTAGTATGGCTCTTTTAAAAGCATTGTATGGTAGGAGGTGTAGATCTCCTATTGGATGGTTTGAGCTTGGTGAGGCAGATATCTTTGGTCCCGATTTGGTCTATCAAACTATGGAGAAGGTGAAGATGATTCGGGATAGTCTTAAGGCTTCTCAGAGTCACCAAAAGTCCTATGCAGATCTTAGGCATAGAGACTTAGAGTTTGACGTTGGAGACAGAGTGTTCCTAAATTGTCTCCCATGAAGGGAGTAGTGCAGTTTTGCAATAAGGGCCTTGCTTTATTGGTCCTTATGGGATTTTGCGAAGAGTTGGCAATGTTGTTTATGAGTTGGAGTTACCTGTGAATTTGGGTTTGGTTCATCCGGTCTTTCATGTTTCCATGTTAAGAAAGTGTGTTGGCGACCTTTTTTGGTTGTATTTTTGAAGGGTTGGATATCTCGAATTCCCTGTCTTATAAAGAGGTATTGGTTGAGATATTGGATAGTCAAGTTCATCAGTTGTGGACCAAGGATATGGATTCGGTTAAGGTTTTATAGCGGAACTATAAGGTAGAAGAAGCTACATACGAAGCGGAAGAGGTCATGAAGTCCAAGTATCCGCATTTGTTTTCTGCTCCTGGTATTCGTGCAGAATGTATGTGTTCCTGAATGCATCTTTACTTTTTGAGTTTGTTAAATAAAAGATTAATATTTTCCCCTTTTTGTTTTCAAACTTTGTTAAAGGGGTGTTTGGTAATACAAATGACTCTCTGTGTGGTTACCTCTACCTTTTTCGTTATTCGGGGAGGAATGTTACTAGTGGGGGAGAACGTTACATCCTGGGTTCTTGGCCTTAGAAAATTTTCCTTAAAAATCATTCTCTAGACTCAATACGACTTCAGGGTTTGAGTTGTATGCTAGGCTATAAGTGGTATGGTCCTATCGTAAGATAACCAGTGTTAGTTGGTAGGATGGTTTTAATCACTAGAATGGTCGGTCTTAATCGTAAGTCTTTGATACGAGTCATATTAGGGACTCGTATGGTGGTAGTGTTTGATCCTTTGATACTTCATTTTGCCAGGGATACGATTCATGGGTATGGATCGTATGCTGATGTTACAACTTGGTTAGATGAGTCATATCTGGACAGTTTCTGAGCCAAGGTTAAGGCCTGGGTATGACTGGTGGAACCAATCGTAAGGAAGGATACGACTCATAAGAGGGTCACTCGTATCCCTGTGATGGGGTTTTAATGGACTTAAGTGGGGGTATTCTGGATATTTCCCTACTTACCCTAATTATGACCCATGACTTCTAATACACTTAGGAGGTTGTTTACCCTATTACTCTATTCATTAACACATATAAAACTATTTCTAAACATTCAACAATTCTCTCAAGAGCTTTTGGGGAAAGAGAGCTAGGGTTTAAACTTGAAGATTGCTTTGGTGGTTTTCTTCCATCATCTTTCTCAGTTTAAGGAATGTGTCTCTTTCCTACATCTTATTGCTAAAAAGGCATGAATTTTATGGTTTTTTTCATGGTTTCAATATTTCATGGGTTATGGTTTTCCAATAATAATTGGGGTTTTTGGTGTAAATAGATTGGTTATGGTTTTCTATGGTTTAATTCTGCTTTTATATGCATTGATTGTCGTTTTTGGCAATTGGATTGCATGGTAATGGTTTAATGATTTTTGGAATTTATTTTGGTTATATTATACCCCCAAGGTGTTTGATAAAATGCTTATAAATATATGTTTATTGTATTAACTTTTTAAAATGGAACTCTTGCTTGTTTTCAACTTATGCATGAAACTATAAATGGTTTGCAAAGGTTAAAGGCTTATTGGTTTTGCTTGTGGAGTACATGGTAGACTCCCAAAATGTTAATATGGTAAACGAAAAGGGTACTTGAGAGTCTCCTTAACCTAAATGGTTTGGATATGGATAAATCTTGCAAGTATGGTTGGTATGACGATACCACTAATAAATGGCCTTTGTTAATAAATGGTAATTGGATTGATTTGGACATGGTTTTAATTTGGGCATTAATGGCAGGATGTATAACTGATCCATGGAAGGTAGAGGTTTTGAGGAACGAAAATTGAAAACTCATATTTCCCTATATGAGGTGTCTTTGATGGCCCCGTGCGAGTGCCACGTTTTATATTGGAGGGATGTACTAGTCATCCCATGGGATATTTCCTGGTCGTGCGGCTACACACACTGGGACTCTTTCAGTAGAGGGAGCTGAACCCATATGGCCCATGTGTGTGGTTAAACGGCAAGGTTACACAACCCAAGTAAAAGGTTTTAAATGCATTCTGAACACAGATTCCGTTTCCCGACACTTATATGTATGTATGGTTGTATGGATAGTGGATGGTTTTACTTGGTTGTTTAAATGGCATTACTTTATCCTTATCCTCAGATACATAATAGCAGTCACTCGCTAGCCTGTCTACTGGTGGCTGTATACCCACGCTATGCAGGAACTGGTCGTTTGACTCCTCCTACATAATGATTGACTTGGGGACAACATTTGAATTGAAGTGGTGAGCTTCTATCTTTTCGGAAGGCTCCATTTCATGATATGTATACTCTTAGGCATTTTGTTTTTATTTTGGACATTGGTTTTGGCCATGGTTGGGGGCATGTCCCATCCGGATATTTGTATTCATTTGGATATAGGCTATGTGGTACTTTTGGGGGTTAGTACGAGCAAGATCGGTACTAGTGTCGGCCTTGGCATTGGAATATGTTGGGAGGCTGGCATAATTGGACATAATTTCTCACTGTTTTATCATATTACACTTTGGGATTGATTATTATATTATGTTTTGATATTCTCTTTGGTTTGGTAGGATGGTTGGGTTTGGTACAGTTAGACTTAGTTGGGTTGGTCACGGTCATGATCCTATCCCAGATTCTTGATGTGAACAATAACCCTATCTTGTTATATGTTCAAAATTGAACTTATCTGAGGCTGTAATAGGTGGTTGGGTTAGGTTAAGGGGCAGTTCCCGATCCTAGTTGGACTTGGGATGCCTATTACATCTAGGACCTGGTTTGGGTGTGACACACATGAACCATAGAAATCCAAGGAAGGGCTAGGGAATTCATGACCCCAACTATTCCAAAGTATATATATAGTGTAAACTATGCACGCGGTCATAAAGACCCCCATATTGGCAAATATGGTTTCCAGTAATGGACCCTTCCAGGATCTCCACCTTCCACGGTGAGCTACAGAACCTCGTTCAAGCCAAATTAAAATGTTTACGCATAACCCCTTCCATTTAACCAAGGAATTTTCCATCAAGGCATCACCATATGGTATCGTCATACCAAAATGCTTGCAAGCTTATAGAATTATGTCATTCCAATTATCCATCAATCTGGGGGAATCCATGAACCCCAAGCTCTAAATTAAAAACCAAATCATGGCCAATTAAGGCTTTTTAAAACTGTTTATATTCCATTAACCATTTAATGCAATGCGATAGTTTAAAAAATGGTTAAATTATGCATATAGCGATGTTTCAAAACCAATTTCATACGGTGGTTTAAGGTTATTACCAATTTCAATACCAAAAATCCATACAATTTGGGGGAATCCATGACCCAGATTTCATTATTCATAAATTTGGGGTAATCTACAACCCTCATTCCATTATTCATAACCATGCACCCAATAAGTTCCAAAATCCATCAATAAAGCATAAAAATTCATATAAACCATGGGAATACTATTCAAACAATAATCTTCCAAAACCCTCAACCCAAATCCCAGAAACCAAATATTTAAACCATATTAATACCAAACCATTGCATGACAAGATAAAAATACAAGTTTAGTCAAGAGATATATGCCGGAAAACACCAAGAATTTGGAGAAGAAACCACACTTTGAGCCCTACATGACCAATCCTTAGAAACCCTAGCTTTGTTCCTAACTTGGAAATTTGAGAGAGAAATGAGCGTATATGGTATGTTTAATGGGTGGAATAGGGATAAGGGAATGTTTTATTCCATTGGAAGAGTAGTGGGGTAAGATAAAAAGACAACCACACCCAGAATAAATTGTTGAGGAATTATAACTCTAGTCGCTATGGGTCATGTAACGACTCATAATCACTGGTCATGAGTCATCACCAAGACTGGTAGCCTAGGCAGAAACTCAGGGAATCCTTACTGGATTGGTCACTAGTCCCACTCTAAGAATCTTGAACACACCCTACAACTTGTGGATTCTAGTAGTCACCAAGACAACAATCTTGGGCCATCTGTAACATCCCACATGTTTGGGCTAGAATTTAAACCATTATTCCTACGTGTATAGACTTGAACCCAATGATCCTATGTTAATATGAGTGTTATTATCAATTAATAGTTTGGAAGCATCTATTGAGATGAGTAGAGATCATAAATATCTCCTAACTCAAAGATGAGTTGAGAACTTTTCTATCGATTAAGTTTTAGTGAATGTTTCAACTTGGGTCGAATTCCAAAACTATTACTTATTGAATATAACTATTTAGGTGTCCTACTATATAACAAATGAAATATCTTTGAGTCTTATTTCCAACACATCCAATTTTACCTTAATCCGATATCGGAGTAGAAAGTTATGCTCATTTTACTTAGGAGCGTATGTCTGAGAGAAGGTGACGACTTATATGACAAGTTGTCAACTGTGATGAGTTTTCAACGTAGTAATAAGCCTTAAATAGAAAAGACCTTATATCACTTAGGGGATGTGATGACTAAGTTGACAAGCTCTCAACTAGTTGACAGGTTGTTAACCAAGTGGTCAACCTTACCCAGAAAGTGTTCAAGTATAGCTAAAGGTTGATGACTAAGTTGACAAGTTCTCAACTTAGTTGACAACTAAAAGTTCCTGCAATTTTTATTCAGTTTCCTTAGGGGTATTTTGGTCCTTTACTCACCCCAAACTCCTTTCCCACAATTTTAAAACACTAAGATTTCCTATTATCTTCAATTATACAAATCAAGACACTACTCTCTCCTCTCTAAATCCCTAAGTCAAGAACACTAGGGTTTTCTCATGGTTGGTCATCTAAATCTTCAAAAGTTTATTTGTCTCCTTAATTCATGATATCTCAGGCATTTTACTCTTTCCCAAATCTTATTTTATCGAAATCATGTGTTTAGAATTTTACCCATGTGATTTTATGATGATTTTAAATATGGGTTGAGGGTTATTGAATATTGTTGAATTAATAGTTTTTCTCATGGTTTTACGAATTATGTTTGATTTTAATTGAGGGTTTTGGAAATAATTTGTTTAAATATTTTTCCCATGATTGTTATGGATTAATTATACTTGAATGGTTGATTTGTACACTAATTGGAGTGCATGAAAGTGGTGAATGAAATTAGGGGTACAAGGATTCCTCAAATTTGGAAACAATGAAAATAGGGGCACAAGGATTCCCCCAAACTTATGAACAATGAAACTTGGGGTACAAGGATTCCCCAAATAATTGGCTTTAGTATTGAAATTGATAAGAACCCCAACCCACTTGCATAATTGGTTTTAGAATGTGATTAATAATTTGGCTTGGCCTACTTTTCTTAAAACTAATGCATTGTATAAATGGCTAAACAGATGAGAGTGATCTTAAAAACCTTATGGGGTACAAGGTGATAACGCTCAATCTACAGCTCTCGTGGGAGTGTAAAGCGGTCGTTAGCAAATATAGAACCCAACCTGGGTTGGGTATCGATCCCACAGAGAATAGCTTGGCCAACAAGCAAGAGAAATTACTAGACTTTTAGTGCAAGTCTCGTAGGAAAGGGGGGATTGTAGTATGTAACCAAAACAAGAATGTAAGAACTGAAAATAGCAAAATAAAGAGAGATTGTCACGTGTGTTGTAAACAATGAGAATTGAGGCGTTGGGGTTATGTCCACCTTCTGAGGTATACGTCTCTATTGGCTATGAGTGTGTAGAGTCTTGACATGTAATTGCTTATAGAGAATTGTAGTCGATGGTAAATCCAAGCGTCTCTCGACCTAAACAAGGACTATTTCACTTTAACTCTCTCGAGCTTAAAGCGTGACTAACGGTACGAATTCTCCAAGAAGTTAGTCCAGGTACGGCACTAGCTTTTTAATAGGAAAGGGTGTCCTACTACCTTGACATTATCTCTTTTCCAGACAAATAACTTTTCTCTCGAACAAGTCAGATGTTAGACTGGCGTTGGTCTATGCGTCTTCTTTTCTAGACAAATAACCTTTCTCTCGAACAGGTTAGATGTTAGAATGGCGTGTTCTTGTGTTTGAACCGCAAAGAATGTAGATTTAAGATGAAGAGAATAATGATATAAGCAATATACTTGTCTTGAACTCACAAACTCATAGCTATAGATAGTAACTCATTCGGCTTCCATAACCCCAACTAAGAGATTTAGTTACCCATGAATGCGAAGGATATCACGTTTTGCATGGTGGATGGCGTGAATAGTAGGTGTTTGGCGTGTGGTTTTAGTGATTCCGTAGCAAGTAACGATTCTCTTGTTGTGGAATTTAAGAGTAGAAGAATGAAGAATTGAGAATGGGTTGTAGGAAGATGTCTTAATTGTAAGGAGATGAATGAATTGTCAGAATGTCTCCCCCCTTTTTTTTCCTTCTTGAAAATCTCTAACATGATAGGGTATTTATAATACTCCTATCCTACTCCTACTAAACTAATAAAATAAATAACCAAATCCTAATATACTAATGAAATCCTTGACCCAATTGTACTAGGGTAAGGTTACAAAATTATAATCCAAATAGAATGATGAAACACATAACCTAATTGCACTAGGTTAATGTATTATGGCAAAAATCCAGCTTTGTGTCTGTAAGTCCCAAAGTCTTCAGAAATGCTGTTTTAGCCCGGGACAGATTTTCCATGCAGCAGATTTAGTCCTTTATGCGTCCAGCTCCTTTCCATCTCGTTTGTGAGCTTTCTTTTGCGTCAAGTAAGCCATAAATTGCTGTATTTTGCATCATTTATACCTGAAACTTTCCTAATCACATTTGTTAGCTCATTTACAGGAAAAAGGACTAAAAGTGTACGAAATAGATAATTAGTTCTCGAAACTAGGCTAAAATATGGGCAAAATATATTGATATAGGCGCGTAATTTCGCCTATCATCACAAGGAATCACAAAAGTTATTTACTAATGGAGTATGGGGGTACAAGGATTCCCATAAGTGATGGCTTAATGATATTCACCTGCAAGTTATAGTAGGTATGATGATACAACTTGATGATGCCTTAATAATTTACTCCTTAAATTAATGAATGGGTTATGTGTTAAATGTTTTTATTGGGATTAAAAGGGTTGTGTAGCTAGCCGTGAAGGTGTGAGTCTCAAAGGACTAATATTGGAAACTCATGTTTGCTGACGTGAGGGTTGGTCTTGATGACTGTGTTCTTATGTGACACTATACATATATTTATATCATAGATGACGTAGGGTACGAGGATCCCCCATCTTTCTATGATATCTCTGGTTCATGCTGCTAACACGCATTAGGGATCGACCAGGGGGAGATAACTGGACCCATTTAGCTTATGGGTAGTTTTATTATGGTTAAGATACACAGTCCAGGTTACTAATTTAACATTCATGCTAAACCTTGTTCCCTCTCCCAACATCTTATACATATATAAATGCTCGCATGTGTACATGTGCATTGATTTTGAATTGGTTTTGGAATGATTGAATTATTTTATCCCCTCATCTATTGGTTACATGCTAGCACTTAATTCGATAATCGTCTCTGGATGTCATATCCCCATGCTATGTAGGACCTGAGGACACTTCTACTTTTCTTGCACAGTGATAGGAATTTTGGGTTATCAGCAGTCAGCTTGAAGTAGTGATCTTCCTTCTTTAAGAGGATTCTTACTTCATGGTTTATCTTCTCTGATAGATTTTCTTTGGACTTGTTTTGTCTATTATTAGGGGCTTGTCCCGACATAGATTGTTTTTGTGTTTGTTAGATTTTTTTGGATAATTGTGAACTAGGATGTTGTTAATTACTTAGAACCTTAATATGGTTTCTTTATTTCATAAATATGATATTTTGGATTTCCTTTTGCTGCTATATCGGTGATGTGTTCTGATTGACTAGGCAAAGGGGGTGGTATCCAATCCTTGGTGGACTCGAGATATCCATTATGGCCAAGACCTGGTTCAAGTTGTGACACCATCTCACTAATATGGTCACGAGTCAATCACCATGACCCGTAACATTGCCTTATGAATCATATGATCCCAGTCATGACCATGATAAAAACTTAGGAAAATATTATTGGTTAGACCATGATTAACTCTTTACGAGTCATGATGTGTCTTCATGACTCATTAGCTGAGTCATACCCTGAGCAGTAAAAACAATTACTGAGAAAAATTTAGAGTTCAAAACCTGTGGTATTACATTACACCCCATCACCAGGATCATTTATCCCTGAATGAGGATTTAAGGAAGCTTTTCATTTATAAGACAAAAAGTAACCACAAAACCATGAACAAAACCCAAAAACTAATTAGAATAAGAGACATGCATACCTTACGCATGATCATCCAACCCAGAGAACAAAAATGGATACTTGGACTTCATATTCCCAAGTATCTTCCTCCACCTTTTGATTCCTCTAAAGAACCTTTATCGAAGCGACATCCTTAGACATCGATCGGTAAACTTGCCTTTCCAAAATCATAATCAGGGCTACCTCATGAGACAAGAAATCCAAACTACAAAAATTCTCAATAGGCATAATCAAAGAAGGATCACTCACTCACTTCTTCATCATCGACACATAGAAAGTTGGATGAATAAAACCTAAAGTCATAGGTAAATCAAACTCATAGGCAACCTTCCCCACTCTTGTAATACCCCACAATTTTCCTAGCATAAACTCATCCCGAAAAATATCAAAGCATTAGCTCTTAGAATTAATGATGTTTAATTTGTATCAAATTCTTTATATTTGAACTGTCCATGGCGTAGGAAATTGAACAAGATTTCTAATGATATAAGATTTACCTAAATCTGATAATTGGATAAGAAGTTATGATTATTTTAAGTTCCAGTTGCAAAACACCATCATTTGGACCCTTAGTGCGTCGTGGAGCAGTGAAAAATCCTAGTTGTCATTTTCCAGTGGCTCTCTGTGATTGCACCGCATTGCGAAGAGGGCCAAATTCCCCTTTGGCAATTTCTAGTGTGACCTCACGATACTGGCGCATCGCGCCAGTGGTAAAATGACAAATATAAGGGCTCCGCAATTGTATCGGATCGCGGAGGGAGCCCATTTCCTGTTCGTCCAATTTTCAGTGAGCCATCACGATAGTGGCGCGTAGCGGTCGCCACCCAGTTCACAAAATATTGTATTTTTTAGTTTCGTTTAGGATTTTAAAGAGGACATTTGGGTCATTCTTCCAGCCCCTAGTCCGTCTTAAACAACAAATTAAACCCCTCCAAAGCATTTTACATTCATTTTTCACCAAATTTCTTTCAAGGAAAACCCTAGTTCATCAATTTCCTCCCCAAAAATCCAAGATTCCTCTATTAACTCTCCAAATAATTCTAGATTGAGATTTCTCAATACCAGAACACTAAGAATTCATCCCCAAAGCATCAATAGGAATCCAAGATTCAAGTTTTCATCAAAGATCATCAATTCAAGGTATGTGGGGATTGGACAAGGGTAATTATTTCACCCTTGTGCTCAAAAACTTATTTTAATTATAAATCTTTCTAAAATTTTAATGATTTTCTATGAGATTTAAGTTAGGGTTTATACCCATTATCATTCTTTGTAAGATTATGAGATTTTCTATGATTTAGAAGTTGAATTACATGAGTATGTTTATGTTTCCATGCATATTGCTGAAATTTCCAGATTTTAAGATTATTTATGAATATTTACATTACCAAGAATAAATTTTGAGATGTTTTAATATGAGTTTGACGCTTTGGTCAATAGACCCCATTTAAGGATTGTTGTTTCAAAGAATTGTTGTGCTATAAGCACCCCATTTAATATGTGGATGACTCATATTATGATCATACAGATTAGATTGTTCTATTTTGATGGAAAGAGTAGAATAGCCCTAACCTTATGGGGGCTAGTCGTGGGATGCCATGGATGCTCACATGGTGTACATGTCGGTTAGAAGAACCTCCCAAACAGACGTCCCCTACACTTGAAATAGTTTAATTAATTTCAAGCCTTAAGATATGCAAAATAAGTTTTCAAACTTTATTTAGCCTAACTAATTTGAGAATAAGAAAAGGACACAGATGTCAGAACTAAGTGTAATGGCTCACAAGATTTAGATTACACGTTTATTATTCATGATTTGACTTTCAGATTTCCGCTTATGTGAGTCATTTATATTTAGCATGCATGATATTTTCTATAAATTGTGATGATATTGTTTACTTATTGTATGCACACCCATATACTCAATAAATCCTCAAAGTACTGATCCACATATACCGCTATGTGCTACATTGTATCATAATGCAGGTTTAGGTGCTTAATCTCAGCAGCGACAGTGATTTCCAAGCATCTCATCTATATTCCTGCAGTTGGTGAGTCCTCATATTTTGGGGACTTAGCTATTCATGTTTTCAGTTTATTAATAGATATTTTAGTTTAGTCCAAGTCAGCTGAGGCCTGTCCCAGTGACTCTAGATTTAGTTTGTAGAGGCTTGTCAGATTACCAGATTCAGTGTTAGATCTCAGTTCTCATATTCAGACTTTTTAGTATTTGTTCAATTAGATTTATGGGATTAGTACTTTCAGATATATTCAGATAGTTTTTTGTATTTTATCATGATTTAATACTTATATTTCCTTATATTGAGATTCAGATGTATTAGAAGGCAGCCAGGATTAGCTCAAGATTACTAGTAGTTCGAAGCACCATATGGCATCCAGGGAATTAGATTTTGGAGCGTTAAAAACTTGGTATTAGAGCCTAATGTTTAGAGAGTCCTAGGGATCCAAACAAGCCGCGTTACATAGAGTCTTGATCATCAGTGTGAAGTGCACCATATGACTGAGCAAGAGACAATGGAGCATTTTAGAAAAATCCTCTTTTCTTTCATAATCCATCATGCTTATAGATATCTCTATTTGCTATTAACTCATGCTCTTTTATGATAGAAATCCCTCCTCATAGAGCTAACACTCAAAGAAATGATACAAAACTACCTCAGCCTGCAGATCCTTTGAATGAGAATGTGTCACATGCAAAGTTTTGGGTAGCTTTTTAGGCGTTAGCCCAAGCTTTGATAGCTAATATTTAAGGTAATCGTCAGGCTGCAGTCCCACCTCAGTAGTATGAGGATTTAGCCACATCTAGAATTCGAGACTTTATGATAATGAACCTGCCAGAATTCTTTAGTTCCAAAGTAGGTGAGGACCCACAGTTGTAGACACTATCTGTATGGTGTTCATGTTGATGCATTCACAGACCACAAAAGTTTGCAGTATATATTTACTCAGAAAGATTTGAATCTTTGTTAGAGAAGATAGTTAGAGTTGCTAAAATACTATGATATGAGTGTGTTGTACCATCCGAAAAAGGCCAATGTAGTGGCATACACCCTTAGTAGATGGTTTATGGGCATTTTTGCTCATGTGAAGAAAGATATGAAAGAATTATCTCGAGAAGTTCATCGTTTGGATAGGTTGGATGTTAGGTTGGTTGATTCAGCTGAAGGTAATGTTTGGGTTCAGAGTAGTTCCAAATCATCCCTTGTTTCGAAAGTGAAGGAGAAATAAGATACAGATTCTAGTTTGGTCAAACTGAAGTAGTCAGTTAAAGACCAAAAGGTAGAGGTTTTCTCCCAAGGGGGAGATGGTGTGTTAAGATACCAAAGTAGATTGTGTATGCCTTATGTTGATGATTTGAGGCAGAGAATTATGGCAGAAGCACATGGTGCGCATTTTACTATTCATCCAGGTGCTACCAAGATATACTGCGACTTGTGGGAGATCTATTGGTGGAATAATATGAAGAGAGATATAGAAAAGTTTGTAGCTAATTGTGCAACTTGTCAGCAGGTTAAGGTAGAGCACCAAAGACCTGGTTGTATGTTACAAGAGTTTGGTATCCCCACTTGAAAGTGGGAAGAGGTAAATATGGAGTTTATGAATAGTTTACCAAAATTGCAGCATCATCATGATTTGATTCGGCTTATTGTAGACAGATTGACTAAGTCTGTGCATTTTTTCCCAATTCATACGTCCTATATAACTGAAGATTATGCTAAGATGTATATCCGAGAGTTAGTCAGATTGCATGGAGTTCCCTTGTCTATCATCTAAGATAGGGGTACTCAGTTTACCTCTTAGTTTTGGAAAGCCTTTCAGAAGGGTCTTGGTACCCAAATCCATCTCAGTTTAGCTTTCCACCCTCAGTTAGATGGTCAAGCAAAGAGGACCATCCAAACTCTGGATGGATATGTTGAGGGCATGTTCTCTTGATTTCAAGGAAAGTTGGGATGAACATTTGCTATTGATTGATTTCTCTTATAATAATAGCTATCATGCTAGCATTCAGATGTCTCCATTTGAAAATCTTTATGGGAGGAGATATAGATCACCCATAGTTTGGTTTGAAGTGGGTGACGCTACTTTGTTTGGGCTTGATTTAGTGTTTTAAGCTATGGAGAAAGTTAAGCTGATTAGAGAGAGATTAAAACTAGCCCAGAGTCATCAGAAATTCTATGTAGCTATGAGAAGAAGGGACCTCGACTTTGAAGTTGGTAATTTAGTGTATCTGAAGATTTCACCCATGAAAAGGGTGTAGAGATTTGGAAAGAAGGGGAAGCTTAGTCCCTGCTATGTTGGACCCTATAGAATTCTGAGTCATGTTGGGAAAATAGCTTATGAGATTGAGTTGCCCGCAGACTTGTCAGCCGTTCATCCTATATTCCACGTCTCTATGCTTAAGAAGAGTATCTGTGACTCCACCGTTGTAGCTCCTTTAGAAAGCTCAGATATTCAGAACAGCCTTCCGTATGAAGAGATTCCAATTGAGATTTTAGATTATCAGATTTATAGACTAAGAAACAAAGAAGTTCTCTTGGTCAAACTTCTTTGGCGAAATCAGTCTGTTGAGGGCGCTACTCGGGAAGCAGAAGCAGACATGCAAACCAAGTACGCTCACATTTTCTTCGCAACCTCAAATTTAACTGAAGGTAATACTCTTCCTTAATCTAGTTCCTTTCTAATAAGATATTCAGCAATATAGATGTCCTCATGTAAGTTCATGCACTCAAAATTACTCAGAAGCTCAGAATGATTTAGATTTAGATATTCAGGTCATTTTAGTTATGCATGCTATCTTATGCTGTAAGATTTCTCAGAAATTTCAGCTTAGCTAGCCACATTTGAGGACATTGTTCCCAAGCGGGAGATATTGTAATATCCCGCAATTTTTCTAGCTTAAACTTATCCTAAAAAATGTCAAGGATTAGCTCTTAGAATGAATGATGTTTAATTTGTGTGGAATTCATTAGATTTGAATTTTCCATGGCTTTGGAAATTGAATAAGCTTTCCAAGTATATAATATTCTCCTAAATCCAATAACCGGGTAAGAAGTTATGGCTATTTTAAGTTCCAGTCGCAAAACACCATCCTTTGGACCCTTAGCGTGTCGCGGAGCAGTGAAAAATCCTAGTTGTCATTTTCCAGTGGCTCTCCACGATTGGACAGCATCGTGGAGCATCGTGGAGAGGGACGAATTCCCCTTTGTCAATTTCTAGTATGACCTCATGATACTGGCGCATTGTGCTAGTGGTCAAAATGACAAATATAAGGGCTCCGCGATTGTGGCGTGTTAAGGAGGGAGCCCATTTCCTATTAGTCCAATTTTCAGTGAGCCACCGCGATAGTGGCGCGTCGAGGTGGCCACCCAGTTTGCAAAATATTGCATTTTTTAGTTTCGTTTGGGAGTTTAAAGAGGCCATTTTGGTCATTCTGCCATTCCCTAGTCCATCTTAAACAACAAATTAAACCCCTCCAAAGCATTATATATTCACTTTTCACCAAATTTCTTTCAAGAAAAACCCTAGTTCATCAAATTCCTTCCCAAGAAATCCAAGATTCCTCCATTAACTCTCCAAGATAATTCAAGATTGAGATTTCTCAATACCAGAACACTAAGAATTCATCCCCAAAGCATCAATTGGAATCCAAGATTTAAGTTTTCATCAAAGATCATCAAAGATCATCAATTCAATGTATGTTTTAATTATAAATCTTTCTGATTTTTTCATAATTTTCTATGAGATTTAAGTAGGGGTTTATACCCATTATCATTCTTTGCAAGATTATGAGATTTTCCATGATTTAGAAGTTGAATTACATGATTATGTTTATGTTTCCATGCATATTGTTGAAATTTCCAGATTTTAAGATGATTTATGAATATTTACATTACCAAGAATGAATTTTGAGATGTTTTAATATGAGATTGATCTTGGGTCAATAGACCCCATTTAAAGATTGTTGTTTCAAAGAATTGTTGTGGTATAAGCACCCCATGATTAGAATGTTTACCGATTTATAGAAAGATTTGACCTTTTGGTCTTAGAACAGATTTAAAATCCACTTTACAGATTTAGATTATAGATTTATAGTTGATTCTTACTATAAACCATTTGATTAATTTTAAAGTGATTTTTCTTAAGATTTTAAGCATGAGACTGGGAGAAGTATTTAGCACCAAGCGAGAAGTGTGAGATTAACATTCCTTATCTTCCACAGAACTACGTACCACCGTAGGTACAGATTCAGATTATTCCCACTTCTACGTTGATGACTCAGATTGTGATCACACAGATTAGATTTTTCTATTTCGATGGCAAGGGTATAAAGGCCATAACCTTACGGGGGCTAGTCGTGGGACACCATGGATGCTCACATGATGTACATGTCGATTAGAAGAATCTCCAAAACAAGCGTCCCCTACTCTTGAAACAGTTTAATTGATGCAGAATAAGTTTTTAGATTTTATTTAGCCTAAATGATTTGAGAATAAGAACAGGACATAGATTTTAGAACTAAGTGTAATGGATCACAATATTTAGATTACATGTTTATTATTATTGATTTGACTTTCATATTTCAGATTTTCTCAAGCTTAAGTGAGTCATTTACATTTAGCATGCATGATATTTTCTATAAACTGTGATGATATTATTTACTTATTGCATGCACCCCCATATAATCAGTACATCCTCAAAGTACTGATCTATATATAAGTTTATGTGCTGCATTATCTCATAATGTAGGTTCAGGTGCTCAATCTCAGCAGCGACAGTGATTTCTGAGCATCTCATCTACATCCGTACAGTTGGTGAGTCCTCATATTTCGGGTACTTAGCTATTCATGTTCCCAGTTTATTAATAGATATTCAGTTTAGTCTGAGTTAGCTGGGACCTATCCCAGTTCCTCTCTAGATTCAGTTAGTAGAGGTTTGTCGGACTACCATATTCAGTCTTAGATCTCAATTGTAGTATTCAGACTTTTTAGTATTTATTTAATTAGATTGATGAGATTAGTACTTTTAGATATATTCAAATAGTTTTCCGTATTTTATCATTTTTTTATACTTATGTTTCCCCATGTTGAGATTCAGATGTCTCAGAAGGCAGCCAGGGTTAGCTAAGGACTACTTGTAGTTCGAAGTAATGTGTGGCATCCCGGGAATTAGAATTTGAGGCATTACAACTCTCCTCAAAATAAAATATGGACCATTATAATAGGTACTAGGCTTCTCCTTCTCCCCAAACCTCATCACTCTCATCATAGGAGAAATTTTCAAAAACACCCAATCACCTACATCAAACTCTAACTCCCTTCGCCTCAGACCTGCAAAAGAATTTTGGTGACTTTGAGCAGTATTAAGTTGTACCCTAATTACCTTAACCTTCTCCATGGCTTGGTGAACTGAGTCAAGACCAAACAACCTAGTCTCACCAACTTTAAATCACCCAATAGGAGACATACAGCTCCTACCATAAAGTGCCTTGAATGGAGCCATCCTAATACTAGAGTGATAACTGTTATCATACGCGAACTCAATCAGGGGTAAGTGATCATCCCAACTTCCTCCTAAATCAATCACATAGATCCTTAGCAAATACTCTAATGTCTGAATACTTTGTTCTACTTATCCATCCATTTGAGGATGAAAAGCTTTGTTAGTGTTCACCTAAGTACTCAAACCTTTCTGAAACAAATGCCAGAAATAAGTAGAGATTTCTTAACTCAATCTAAAATGATAGACACCATCACTGCATGAAATCTTACTATCTCCTAATGAATAATTTAGCATAATCCTCTCTAAAGTAAGTAGTCCTCACAGGGAAGAAATGAGCCAACTTAGTCATCCTATCCATAATAACCCAAATCAAATCATACTGAGGCTGGATCGCAGATGGACCGTAACAAAGTCCTTATTGATCATCTCCCTCCTCCACATGGGCAACTCAATCTCTTATACATTCCACCAAGCCTCAAGTGCTCAACTTTCACTTGCTGACAAACCATACACTTAGCTACGAAGTAAGCCACATCTCTCTTTATATTATTCCACCAATAGATCTCTTTCAAATCATGACATCATTATCACACCTAGGTGAACTGTCGACCTTGGTTGATGATCCTTAATCAAAATCCTCTCTCGAAGCCAATCAACATCAGGAACATACCACCTACCTTGATACTCCTAATACCATCAACACAAATCTCAAAGGCCATAACCTTCTGCTGACTCACACCATCCTTGATCTACATAAGAATGGGATCCAAAACTTTCTTCCCCTTCACCTCAGCATCGAGAGATGATTTAACCGCTTCTTGAACAATCACCCCTTCATCCTCAAATCCCAAAAGATAAACTCTTAAATTAGTCAGACGATGAATATATTTCACCAATCCTCTTTTATCCTTATGTACATTAGATAAGCTCTCCATGGACAACCTGCTAAGAGCATGATCAACCACATTAGCTTTACCTAAATGAAAGTGAAGACCAATGTCGTAATCCTTAAGTAATTCAAGCCACTCTCTATAACAAAGATTCAACTCCTTTAAACACATACTATAAGATTTTAATATCAAAATAAATGTCTACATGCTACCCATATAAATAATGACACCAAATATTCAAAGAAAAAATTGCAGCCTCCAATTCTAAATCACGAGTTAGATAATTTCTTTCATGAACCTTAAGATTCCTAAAAGCATAGGCCCCACAACCTTACCAGGATATATCAAGAAACAACCCAGTCCTACACAGGATGCATCAAAATACACCACAAATTCATCAGTACCCTTCGTCAGGGTCAATACTATCACAGAAGTCAAATTAGCCTTCAACTTCTAGAAGCTGCCATCATAAGCATCAGATTATTAGAACGTCACCATTTTCTGCGTCAACTTAGTCAATGGAGTAGTAATAAAAGAGAAACTATCCATAAATCTCCTATAATAACTAGCCAAGCCCAAAAAGCTCCGAATGTTAGTTGGAGTCATAGGTCTAGGTCACCTCTTAACCGCCTCAAATTTATATGGATCCACCTTGGTCACCTCACTAGAAATAACATGCCCATGGAACGTCACAACATTCAGCCAAAACTCACACTTAGAGAATTTAGCATACAATTTAGAGGTGATTGGAAGGATGCTCCTTATTCTTAGAATACACCAAAATATCATCAATAAATATTATCACGAAGAAATCCAAAAACAGTCAAAACCCCAATTCATATGATCCATAAAAGTAGCTAGAGCATTTATCAACCCAAATAAGATAACCAAAAACTCATAGTGATCATACCAGGCTTGGAAAGTTGTCTTGGGAATATCACCCTTCCTAATTTTCAACTGATGATAGCCCAAATGGAGATCAATATTAGAAAAACACCTAGCACCCTAAATCTAGATCAATCTTAGATAAACACCTAACACCGTAAAGCTGGTTAAAAAAATCATCAGTCCTAGGAAAAGGATACTTATTCTTCTCTGTCACCTTATTCAACTACCGATAATCTATACGCATTCAAAGAGACTCATCTTTCTTCATTAAAAATTGAAACTTACTTGATGATGTGATTATACCTATTTATTATTGATTCTTGGTTTCTAACCTAGTCAGTAAATGAAGCCTACCATTATGTGTAGTCGTACTGATGCTACACTTACTATATCTCCAATATGGGATATACATGGTGCAGGTCAGTTGGAGTTTCTATAGTAACAATGTCGATCATTAGCAATAACTTTTAAAATTTCTATTCAACATGGATGTTGTGTCATGGATGTCCCTACTCTTGTACTAGTTTACACTAGGTTTTAGGGAGTCACTTTTAATTATTTTCTAAATTTATTTTTCATACCTAATGTATTAAAAATATGTTTTAAAAAGTATTGAGTGAGTTTGTTATTTTAAGTCGATTAGGCATTAAGGTGGTAAAATTTAAAATATTTAAGTATTCATGGTTTAACTTCTACATTTATTTGATTTACGGGATTAACAGGGTTCTTCACTCTGGGATAGGGGCAGGTAGGTTCCTGGAATGTCTCGGTGGGTGGATTATGTAGATTGATGGAGGCTCGAATAATGCTTTAAATGGGGAGCTCACTATGTACTATCTCACACCGTCTCCACTAATAATTCTACTATATAATAAGGCCAAAATAAAAACTACACTCTTAAAATATGTAATAAAGAGAAGCATATATCAAAAAATTCATAAATCAAAGATAGAAGATGCAAATGTGATGTAATGCAATACAATGATGGTGGAACTTTTGTATACACCTTACAAGACTCAATACTTTAGGATAGGATCCATGAGGGTTTGCAACCCATATACCTTTATAATATCAGTACATATCTCAATCAACCTTTCCAGCATGTCCTTCGGTATAGAGATTTTAGAAAGTGTCTTATTTTCTTTTGAAATTAGTAATTCTCAATCAACCTTATTGGCACATTCCTTATTTTATGTATTTTGTAAAATATATTATTTTTTATAAAAAAAATAATTGTTTCTCTGCGGAAAATATCATGACTATATATAGATGAAATAGAAATGTAATGCTTACAACCAATCAGTATGAAGATAATGATAAATTATAATATATGTATGAATGAGTTCAAAATCATCTTAGAATGACATTATCTTATTATAAAAATACATCACATGGAAACACCATTATAAATAGTCATGTAAGACTTCAATAATATCATTTTAACTCCCACTGGGGTATATAATATTAATAAAGGTAATTAACGCTCAAGTAATACCTATTATCAATAAGTCGAGCCCCTACCCAGGTGACATAATAATAAATAAGATAATTAAGTACACATATAAGGCCTAAGATATTACATAAAGCATCACTCAAGCTTCACAACAAATATATTCTCCAAAGTTAATGACAATGTATAAATAGTCCCCTACTTAGGCATACATTAATAATATTTCTCAAAAATATAACTCCCAGGACTAATTTCCTAATCCATAGCATGTTTTGCATAATAGTTAACTACCTAACTCAGTACGAAGGAAGTTAATCCATAACCTACCTCAAAATATTGAAATCCAAGTCTAGACCCTTCAACTCAGAGCTTTCTTTCTCAAACAGTCTTAAAAATGTGTTAAATCTATCAAAATATAATTTACATATCAAAAGAAATCTAATGATACCCATATTAGCTATATTTGTATTTGGTCCAAAATTAGTTCAAAAAACATGTTCAAAAATAAGAAGGGTATAATCATAATTTTATTTGATAAACATGTACCCAAAGTTAAAAAGAGTCTATATTTTAAAATCCAAGTGAAAATGAGTTGAAATTAGTGTTCAAATTGATGAAAAATTATTTTAAGAGTTTACTAGAAAAATCCCCAAATTCTAGTTTGAAAATAAGATTAAAAGGTATTTTTGAAGATATAATCAATGTGATTTAATGAGAATAAGAATTTGGAGCTTATCCAACCTCAAATGGTGAAAAACACTAGAAATTTCCTTTTCCCAAATCTCCCAAGTCTAAAAATGGCTAAATTGTGAGAAATGGAGTATTTATACTATTCTATAAATAGTGTATCATGAATGTGATCAACCTTTTTGCATTCACGATGATAATTAGTGACCAGGCTAATTAAATAGACTTTCTGATCAGCATTGTCCTCTTACATTTGCAAAGGGAGATGACTCGGATTTATCATATTTGCAATGATCCAGTTGCATTTGAAATGGAAAGGAAAACCCAATATGGTCCTAATAACCCTTCGATATCACAACCACTACCTCATAATCCCGATGAAGGAGTTTTTTGTTCTCAATTTTTTTTGCATCCTATGGCTCGTATTCGCAAAAAAGGTTCCATACACCATATATCAGCTACGTACTAGCTGAATTTGCAGTTTTTTTAAATCCAATGAATAAACTATAGATAATCATTTGAAACCCCAAAAAAATTAACCATAGATGCTGCTAGGATAATTTTTGATATTTTAGACTCAATAAAAATGTCAATTTTTTGAAAAGTGGTCAGTTATAACAAATTAGATCCAAGGACCCTTTTAGGCTTATTTCACTAAGTTTTAAAGCAATGGTCAAAATATAAAATAAAGTCTATGAATGCAAACTTACTATACTTCTAACCCAAAACTGATATTTCAAATATAATGAAACTGATGAAATTTCCATCTAACGATTGAAACACAAAATGCTGACCCAAGCCAAACTAATGGCTTCCAAAGACTCAAATAGTCTTAAACTCTCCCAAATCACTCTCAAATGTATTAGGTAGTGTGCCAACCATTCACACAACTCAAAAAAAAATGTAATAATGCGGAAAAGGAAAATTGTAAATGACATAAAATGGAAAAATTATTACCATTATTGTTATATTATCTACCATTAAAATACTAGTTTATCTTTGAACGATAAATAAAATAAAATACCTGAAGTGGTAAAGAGCTAGGGGTATATATTCCTTATATAGGAATGGGCCTCCCAAGTAGCCTCCTCAATAGGGCAATGTCTGCATTGGACCTTTCTGAATCAATGTGCTTAGATCTCAATATCTAGTTTGTCTGTCTAGGATAGCAATAGGATCCTCCGTGCCATGGTGCCACGGTGCCTTGGTGCCACGATGCCTTGGTGATATGGTGCTATTGTGCTCAAAGGGTAAATCATGATATAATATAATAGAATCCCATCAAATCATAATGTATCTTCTGGATGGTACCACTATAACATGGAAACATGGAATACATGATGAACAACTAATAGATGTGGAGGCAAAGCTAGCCTATTGATAAAGCACAAATTATACCTCATATGTATAAAAAATCACTATTAATATACCAAACTTATATTCGAAGACAAATCAAAATGGAATGAGAGAAATAGCTTCACTATTAAGTGTCACAACCGACTACAAGTTGGCTCGCAATACTAAGATTAAACAATAAAGTAAAAATGGGATATGTTAGTTAAATTAGTTTTTTTTTAAGTTAAAAATTCAATGTTATTTTGTCAAAATGTATGCTATAAGATTTTAATCAATGTATTAAATCATTTGGGTTTAATCCTTCTTGAGAATGACTATACACATGGATACGTGAAAATGCACCTAAGATTTGCTTGTAAGTTATGATTAAGTTAGGTTTAATGTATTGGCAATGATTTTTCAATCCACCACCAAATTTCACGTGGATTCTTTTTGAAACCCCACGCCTCCATACTACCAAACATCCAATAGCCTCAAAATGAATAATCTATTTCTAGCATCACCATTTAAATGAGTGTAACTCAAGTTTTGTTAACTAAATCTCATCACTGGTGTATTCTCTTTCAAGAAATACAAAATATCCATACTTAGGTCAAGTTTGAAACCTCAATCTATAGGTTAAAACATAAATATTAGTAAAAATCATAAAATAAAAGACAATACAAAGGTGAATAATCACTACCCATGTAAAAATCAATACTCAATAATGCATCTCTCTAAGCTTGGAAAATTAGCTACTCATAATTTATGAAAAAGTAGGTAGTACCAAAATTAGGGTTTGATTACAAGCTTAAGCTTTAGAAAATTGACAAAAAATAGGGTTTCCAATGGCCAAAAAGGCTTAAATAATTTTATCAATGTTTAGCCTCAAAATTACAATAATGCCACTACTAATGTTTTCGCTGAGCAACATACCATCATCGAAGATATTGACAATGCATCAAATTTCCTCTAAGTCGCTGATCTGTTAACATGTCATGCTCCATGGGTTGACTTCTATCTAATTCAGTGATGTTGAATTTAGTCCGTCGACTGGTTCAATAATTTGCTGAACTTCTTTAAGCGTCGCCATTTTTTCATGATATTACTTGTCCCCAATATATTAGAATTGGTGATGGGTGCACCCATTTGGTGATCCATAACTCACTTGGACTATGCGCCGATGGGTCCTTGTGATTCCTTGTGCACTTTTTGCTTCATTCTTCTATCTTTTTTTCTCCTTTCACTCCTTTTTGTCCATTCCACTACTTTTTGTCTTTAACCATGAATAAAGCTAAATAAATATTAAAACACATTAAAATTGTCAATGAGGACATAATTTATTTTATTTTTAGGTCTTATGAGTCATAATTTGCCAACTCAATAATACCCCTAACATTAATCTTTGCTCGTCCTCAGGTAAATCAATGTGCACACAACAAAATCAACAGTTACTCAATGTATTACTTGACATAAAATGAATCATGATTTTTCTTGTCAAAAAATCGCCTGAGGCCTATACTTTTCTTGATTTCCTCTACGTCTGGAAAATTTGGTTAATTAATGTGTGTATCCACAATAAGCTCATTTCTTTCGACAGAGTGGTGGAAATTCCTAGGCCTAATAGTTAAGAATAACATGTTCTTCATTAACCAAAATTATTTTATTCTTTATTTTTACAAAAAAATTTACTCTTTTTCTATGAGATGCTAGGAATCCCTTGTACCACATAGTATGTAGATTTTGAAGAAAAGTATAAATAAGACAAAGGAGTTTTCAAAATCTCATCACAATAATATATATTTGATTGACTATAGAAGTTCCTAGTTAGGGGAGAGATACTATTTCACCAATCGAGTCATAGGTATCTATCATACTCATACCTAATGATTTTCCACAAGGTGTTGTTAGGAAATGGATTTTTCAAACATGTTCTTTTCTCGATGCCTATACACCTTCTTGCAGGGATTTTAGTTTCAAAGGGAGTTCTTGACTAGTTAGAAAAAATATTAGCTAACTTTTATTTACTATTATATCAGGAATTACTCCACGTGTTGCTTGACATAAAATGTCAATCATACTATACTAGCACTAATAGAAATCATAGAAGAAGAAGCGAAAACCTAATTCTTTCTAGTACATCAAATTGAATAAAATCTTAGTGACTAACCTAATGTATGGGATCCCAACTTTCATAATAGAAGCTATCACATACCAAGTTTGCCAATTTTTGTAAAATTCTTTTATGAGGAATAGTACTTTGTGAGGATACTATATTTAAGATAAAAATAGTTAGTTTCTTCCCCGTTCCACCTAATTTAGAAAATAAGTCATGTCTTTTTGGTAAAACCACCTGATTGCTCCTAAAAGATAGATGAACCATAAAATAACTATTGAGCATATGTGTCAGAGCAATTTAGGGGTTGTACATTTAGCCTTGAATGATTATGCTATATAATTTCAATTCCACCATGATTACTCTTCTAATAGAAATACTTTAGATAGCCAGAGCAGAAACTGCTAATACTATAGTAGAAGGATTATAATGATTGTAAGACCCTCACTTCTAAAACTAGATAGTTATCTTTAAAAACGAGGGAGAAGGGGAAAGGTCCCACATGATTAAAAAGATTATATCAAAGTTACTAGGTATCCTCACTAATGCTATTTAGTTATATGGGATCAGAATTAACACTAGATAAAATGAGAATTGAGTTTATGTTAGTTTTATCCCTATATTGTATTAGTGAGAGACGAAACCCTACTTTCTTAATCAGAAAATTTATCCTTTAGCATGTATAATTGATCAATGTCTGGTATGTAGGAATCAGAGTCTCAATCGATGGTTCCCTTTACTCCTAAATTCCTTAAAGAAAGCAAGTAGTAAGTCAGTCTGTGCATTGTCTACTTTCTCAATTCTTCCCTTTTAATGATCGATCTAAGGGGAATGAGCCAAGTCAAAATGGACCAATTCAAGAAAAGGATCAAGATATAGTTTTCCAATCAGAAAAAAGAATGCTCTCCTACTATGGGTTCCCTAGAGCTTCTGGTAGCACAATTAAGATAGTGATGGGATTTATGCCCCTTTGAGGATGGAGCTACACATACTTTTTGAGAATTCAAGAAAATATCATGATGAGATAAGTTATTTATCAATAAAAAAGGTTTCAAATAGAAATTAAATGACATGTGCAACTCAGGTATCCTAATAGACCACCTATACCCAGTCTCCCTAGGGAGAAGTTTTAAATGCTGAGTTCAGACAGACCATCCAGATGCTTGCTTATATAGTATAATCTCAGTCCTGTTGGTTATTTATTTTGGTCCAATTAATAAACCTTATGATGCTACTCGATCGCTCAGTTTATATAGCTAAACCAATCAAGCTTTACTAGGTCCAAAGATGAGAAGGATCCCTAAGGGTCTGTTGATAAAATGGAAATTATTTTTAGGGTGATGCATGTTAGAGATAATGGATGGGTGGATTTTATAGCCTATCATCTAAAAATGGTGGCATGTTAGAGGTATGGTGAGTGAAAGGAGATTATGGGTGAACATGTTGAACCTTCTATCTAAGAAAATTTTTTTGATGCCTTTCTTGATCACTTCTTCCCTTTGGAATTGAAAGAGGCCAAGGATGAGGAGTTTGTTAACTTAAAGAATGGAAATATAAGTGTTAAGGAGTATTTTATGAAGTTTAATCAGTTGTCTCATTATGCTCTAGAGTTGGTGTCCAACATAAGGTCTAGAATGATAAATTTTGCTTCAGATCTTTCTAGCAACTTAGTACTAGAGTGTAAATATGCCATGCTAAATAGTGGCATGGACATATCCTGGTTAGTGGTTTATATGCAACAAGTATAGGATGATAAAAAGAAATAGGTAGAAGAAAATGAAAGGTAGAGTAATAAGGTTAAGCATGTATCTCAGGATGCGAGTGAATAACATATTAGAAAGAAGGGTAGACAATGATTCAAGAAGAAATCTTTGGGTAATAATCATTCATCAGCTAGTTCTTCTTCCCCCAAACCTTCCAGTAATTAGTGATTTTAGCCTAACAATGGTCCTAGGGTGCAGGGTATTCAGTCTCAGGCTAATGTAGCTCATTTGGCCTCGTCCTACCCTCCTTCCTACAAATATAGGAAGCTTCATCCTGACTTTTGTCATTTGGGAGCAATTTTTTCTTTTGTTGTGGCCACCCAAGTCATATATAGTAATACCACCCCATATTTAGGGGTACATAACGGGCTAACAAGGCCTCGACAACTACTTCATCAGCTTCTGCTGCAAAGGGCACTACCTCAGGAATTAGAAATGGTCATAATCGTATGTATGTCCTTTCTACTCGCCAAGATTTTGAGGCATCTCCAGATGTTATCACTGATATGTCATAGATCTTCTCCTAAGATGTCTTTGTATATTATGATCCCAGTTCCACCTTATTTTATGTGACTCCTTATGTGGCTATGCACTTTTGTTTTGATCCCAAAATATTACTGACCCCTTCTCAGTCTCTACCCTTATGAGTGAGTCCATTATTGCTAGGACAATCTATCAAGGTTGTGTGGTGTCTATCTTTCATTGAGATACTATGATAGATCTGGAAGAGTTAGATATGATGGACTTTGATGTAATTATAAGAATGGATTGGCTCCACTCTAGTTATGCTAGCTTAGAAATTAGAAACAAAAATGTCACTTACCATTCTCCTGATGAACTGGTGATAGAATAGGAGGGGAGTTTGATAGCAAAGACAGGAAAATTCATTTTGTGTCTTAGAATCCAAAAGTTGATATCTAAAGGTTGTTCGTATCATTTAATCTGAGTGAAAGATTCTAGCTCCAAAAGTCCCTCATTACAGTTTGTTCTTATGGTTAATGAGTTTCCTGAAGTCTTTCCCGACGATCTTCATAGGATTTCTCTTGATAGGGAGATAGAAATTGGGATTATTATTTTATCCAATATTCATCCTATCTATATTCCACCATATAGAATGGATCCTACAGAGCTGAAAGAGTTAACTAAGAAACTAAAAGACCTCCTTGATAAGGTTTTCATTTGTCCTAGTGTCTCTCCCAAGGTGCTCCGATGCTTGTCATAGAAAGAAGGATGGTTCACTTCGTATGTGCATAGATTATCATAAATTGAATAAGGTTATCATGAAAAATAAGTACTCTCTTCCTAAAATCGACAATCTCTTTGACCAACTTTAGGGTGCTGAGTGTTTTTCAAAAATAGATCTCCATTTAAGTTATCATTAGTTAATGATTAGCAAAACTGATATTCCTAAGACTGCATTTCAATCCCCTTATGTCCATATGAATTTTTGTTATTTCTTTTAGATTAACTAATGCACCTGGATCCTTCATGTACTTAATGAACATAATGTTTAAGAAGTTATTTGATTCATTCATCATATTCATTATGGATGATATCTTGGTGTACTCCAAGAATGAAGAAGATTATGCCAACGACCTACAAATCAAGCTATGGACCCTCAAGGATCAGGAGTTATATGCAAACTTTCCAAGTGTGAATTTTTGTTGAGCGTCATGACTTTCCTTGGGCTTGTTATTTCTAGTAAAGGGATTAAAAGGGATCCACAAAAGATTGAGGTAGTGAAGAAGTGGCCTAGACCGACCACCGTGTAATGACCCTACATGTCATTCAATATATTTTTGCTCATCTTACATGTGTAGAGCTTTCCTATAGCTATCCCAAGTCATTTATGACTTGTTGGAGTTAACACTTCAGTTACCAGCTAGTTCATTTGGATTTTTGAGCTAATTCTTTATTTTGAAGGTATCAATATTTAATATCAGTCAAAAACTTTAACAAAATAACCTCATGCACCAATTTTTACAGTTCCAATAGCTACTGAATGTTAGTTTTAGGCTGAGGGATCCTTGGTTTGGATCTCGAGGCTCCCAGACTCATTTTGGGCTATTGGGTGAATATTAAGGAATATGACATATAGATGTGAGTCCCACTTTTCATTAAACGACTTCAGATGGAAATTTTGACAACTCCAATGAGTCCATATGGATTTTGGATGAATCTTGACGGATCAACAAAGATTCAACTAATTCTAATTCTCCAGATGGTGCATTGTAGCTGGTGTAACCGCTAAAGTGTCCCTTTGGGGGCTTTAGAGCCCTCAGGTGCTTTAGCGATCCTACCATCATAGCAAGTGCTGCATTATCCATAAGGTGGTTGCTAAAGCGCAAAACACTTTGGCACTGGTTTGTCCGCTTTAGTGGCCTGGCAGTAGTGGACAAATATCTCTTAAGCGATCACCTTGACAATTTAGTGTTGACCGCTAAAGCGGCCTAGGGCCTACTTTAGCGACACGTGCTACTTATAAAATCCTCACTTAGCCCGTTTACTCCTATTTTTATCCATTTTAAATAGAGGAGAACCCTAAAAAGTGTGAAAACTTGGGAGAACTATTAGTGAGTGATTTTGGAATGTTCTTAAGCTCGAGTAATGCATTTCTTCTTTCATTCTTAGTAAGATTCCATCAATTTCATAACTAATTCCTTTATCATTATGCAAAATCCTAAAATATTATTGTATTGATTATATCACCATTTGAGCTCGGAATTCACCCATTCACAAGGGTAAATACTCTATGAGCATAGAGGGAGATAATGTTTATTTTGAAAGTGTGATTTTGTAAATGGGCCCCACATGTAATTTTCACATAATTTTGGACCTGAAGTGTAAAAGTCTATATGTGTATCATTGTTCTTATTTTGATGAGTGATAGTGATTTTGATGGCATGACATCTTGCAAAAGTTTATCGAAAGGGAAAATCATCAATTTAGTGGATTCTTTCGGATGTTCTTCAGTGTCTAGGTAGGCTAACCTTACCTCCCTCATAGATTGAACTAATTCATTGTGTATCTATTAGTTATGCTAGATATGGGATGGGAAACTAGGCCTTGCAGATACAGTTTGTTTAATTAGCACTATTTGGAATGGTTAGACTATTTTGGAACCATAAATTAGGTGTAAATGGCTTAATTAGTTTTTTAGGTAGAATTATTATCTTAGGGATAATCATGGATTATTTAACATCTAGGAGTGAATTTAGATACCCTAGCCTAGTCGTTGTAGAATTTACCATAGTATGGATTTTTGGGGACTAAAAGTGGGCCCCTCCGACCCACCTTAGGCCAAGATTTGTGTTAGGTCTTGTAAAATTCTATAAGCATATCATACCTTTTAAAAGTGATTATTTTTAGACTTGAGGAGATTATATGAATAATGATTATGCTAGTTTGGTACTTGGGAGTTGGTGCAAATTTCGAGCTAAATTTGGTGGTTTATTGATATTAAGGTTGATTCAAGTCGGGCAATTGGTAATGATATTGATTAAATTGACTTCCAGTTAAGTCCAACAAATGATGATGGTGATAATGATATTAAGTTTTGATTTGAATGCGACATTAAGAGTTTATTTATGATACTATACAGTATGGATAGATTCATGCTTTCGGCTTGGTATTTGGTAAATTTATGGGACTTCAGTTATTTACTTTTCTTTGATTGTACCCTCCAAACTTATGAGGGCCCATGTTGGGTTATTTACTTTTCTATACTTACTTGCTTATGGGGCCAGTCTTGTAGTATTATCTATGCTTTCTTCCATATTATAATTGTTTAAGTTATTTATTCATAGTATTGGAGCTCTATTCTAGGTTTGCCCCTTTTTTACCTTGATTTAGCTTATTCATATTACATCTTATCATACTTATAGCATGATTTTGCTCAGTTGATCGATGATGCCTACTGAGTACCTATGGATTTGGTACTCATACTACTATTTGTACCTTTTTGGTATGGATCTAAGTACTGGTGGATGTCGATGACATGACGATCATGCTGAGTTGATTTGAGAGATAGGATGAGCTCTTTGAGTTAGAGTTTCCCTTTCTCCTTCTATTATTTATGACTAGTATTTTGCTATTCGAAATGGATGTGTATTTGACTATTTCAGTACTAATTTTTCTTTTATTAGTAGCTCAAGTACTGAAACTACTAGGTTGTGGGATGTGACATTGGGTGTTTTTATGCACTCTAGTGTTACTATTGTAGCTTAGTTTGCCTTTTTTTACGGGTAAATTGTGTTCTTGATGTGTTAAATATAATGGAAATTATAATCTAAGTGTCCAAGTGTTTTATAACAATGTTCAAAGTGTACTCCAAACAAGTTCATACTTAAATGGATCATTTAAAGTTCAATCGAGGAAACTAGTGTTACTAGCTTGATCTAGGTGCATTTGTTGTCTACCTCTATGAATTATAATGTATTAAATGAGTTCCAAATTTTTTAATTGTGTATTTATATGTGGAAAAACTTGTTTACAATGTGCAAAGTTCAATTGGATCAAGTTTAGAGTCAAAACAATAAGTTAATGTTCAACCTGAACAAGCCTTATCTTATCTTGTGTTTTGAGTTCGTCATTTTTGATACTGTGTTGTGTTGATCTCTAATCATTTATGTATTATGATGTTGGAGGTTTTGTAGGATAATTAAGGTGGTATATGGACATATACAAGGCTATAAAATGAGCAGAAACACACCATAAAGGCTTGGGATGGAGGACAAAGAGCAAGGCAAAGTTTGGACGTGAAAATTCAATTTCCAGCAAGGTATCACAATAGAGCCGTGACACGACCCTAACTTGAATAAAGAAAGAAGTGCACTACAACTCCTGGTTGACTCAAACAAGTACCATTCCACTACCCATAGTCAAGTCAAGCATGAAATGCGGTGCAACCCCTATTCCCTACACGACCAAACTTCACCCATTATAAATAGGACATTGAGCACCTATTGTAATTACTTTTGAACGTCTTGGAGATTAAGGGAGGCTATTGGAATTTCAACTTTAGGTTTTTATGTTCTTTAATTAGATTTTTAATAGTTCATAACATGAATTCAACGTTTTGGTTCACGATTATAACTCTAAGTGGCTAAGAACTCCCTTTTCGGGGTTAAAGCCAAGAGCATGAAGACTATTGTTTTGAATTGATTTTTTTTAATTTGCTTATCATATTTGGTTTCTTGTTTATCCTTGTTTTAACTATTTTGAGGATTGATCACCCTTAGAATACATATATTGTCAACTTTGTGATCTCAGGAGAGTGAATAAGGAGACAGAACATGGGGATAAGCAAAGTAGGGTTTGTATTATTTTATAAAATAAGGAATTCAAATTAGCATATAGGATTGGGATGTACCTAGAAGCCTTACTTGATTCACACATAGGATGATAGCTTATAGAACTTAATTATATTATTACATCCTCACTCAATAATGTAGTTGTAATACCCAAGTTAGGTAAAAGATTAGAGGTCGGGGAGATGATGATCCTGCGATTAACCCTAGGAATCAACAACCAAGATAAGTGAGTTAACAAATGAAGTTCAATAAAATAGTATGATTGTTCGAGATGCTTTAACCCTGATCTTTCTCTTATTGATTGTCTCAAGTCCTTTACTTTACGCACTATTTACTTTACATTTAGTTATAACTTTAAAACTCTCTTTTGGATACTCTTGCATCAATTGAATCTGAATTGTGAACTAAAATCAAATAGTTGTTGGAACAATCCCTGTGGGATTATATTTGGATTTCTTGAAAGCCACTATATTACTTGGTAGACTACGTATACTTGCATGTGCGCTTAGGCGTTGTCGATTTTTTAGCATCATTGCCGGAGATTTATAATTTAGCAATTGTTTTAATTATAGTTTTTATGTTTACATTTCTTTGGTGTTTTATGCTTTGTATTGGTTTTGTCTTTGCAGAAAATAAGTTTTCAAAGTAGTAAGCTGGAAAGGGATTAGGAATTGATTGAACCATGCCTCGAACCTAAGAAACTTTTCCCTCAATGAAGGAGAGAAGAAATCCTTCTCCCTCGTATTCCACAAATTTAAGAAGATCAAGATAATCCTGCTATCATGGCTGATGAACAAGCATCCCGTACGACGGTTAGAGCAGTACAATCCCACTTCCAACAAATCTGACCTTTTTTTAAAAAACCAGCTGCTGGAGGGAGGTTCTAGCTAAAGAACAATATGATGCAACTATTGATTAGAAGTGGATAGTTTTCATGGATTGCACATGAAGATCCACATTTCCACTTGCAGAATTTCATTGAGCTCACTGACGCATTCATTTCGGCAGATGTGAATGCTGATTATGTGAGGCTGACACTCTTTTCCTATTCACTTATTGGGAAAGCTAAAAGGTGGTTGAACTCTGAGCCAATGAATTCAATTATATCATGGGATGGCTTAGCCCAAAAGTTCCTCATAATATGCTTTTTGTCTAGCAAAACTACCAAACTTTGTAGTAAGATAGTGAGCTTCAAACAGAGGCTAGACGAGAACTTATATTATGCTTGGGAGTGGTTCAAAGAACTTTTTTGGGACTGTCCACATTATCAACACTCCAATGAGATACTTTCTCATACTTTTGTAGAAACACTTGACCATAAAACAAAAATTTTTCAAGATTCAACTGCAGGTGGTCAAGCATTGGAGTTGACTTATGATGAGTTGTACACTTTATTAAACCTCATAGCATAAGGAAATCTAGAGTGGCATGGTGAGTCTAGGAGTGCCACAAAGAAAGTTGCAGGTGTGTTGGAGGTGGACTAATATACTGCTTTATCAGCTCAGGTTGCTGCATTACAAAATTCAATAAAACTCCAATTCAGTAACCTGAAAGTGGGAGCTACATAGCTTGCAGTAGTAGTTAATGTAGTTCAACAGACCAGTGGTTGGTGTGAGGTATGTGTCAACAATGGTCATTAAATAGCTATTTGTGCTGCCAATCCTGAGATTGTAATATATGAGGGGAAGGCTCAAAGGTAGAATTATAGGAATGCCTACAACATGGAGTGGTAGACTCAGCCACTGAATTATCCTTGGAATTCCTAACCGCAATAAAATCAGCAATAGTCACAAGGAAATCAGTCAACTAGCAACTTGGACTAGATGATGAAGTAGATTCTAGCTAATCAAACATAGTTGGCTACAGATGTAAAGAACCAGGAAGCAGCCATAAGAAGCTTAGAGTTACAGTTGGGGCTATTATCACAGATACTAAATACGAAGCCATAAGGTGGTTTGCTAGGAGATATAGAAAATCCAAAACAAGTTATGGCAATTACTTTGAGGAGTGGTAAAGAGATTTATAGATAACCTCCTAAGGAAAATAAGGAGGTACATACATATTTGAATTTTAAATATGTTACTAACAAAGTTGGTGAAAAGTCGAGGAAGTTTGATTACTCAATAGAAAAACCTGCTAAAAAAGTGAAGAAGATTCCATAACTATCTTTTCTATAGAAGCATATGAAGGCAAAGTAGGATGCATGCTTCAAGAAGTTCATTGACATGTTTAGAGAACTACATTAACTTACCTCTTTTAGATATTTTGCAAGGAATACCCAAGTATGTAAGTACTTGAGGGATGTGGTGGCTTATAAAGTTAAGCTGCAGGATATGGAGGCGATAGCACTTACTTAGGAGTGTAGTTTTGTGGTTACCCAAAAGATGTCAAAAAAGCATAAGGACCCTGGAATGTTCACCCTCCCCATTCAGATTGGCAATAGTGAGGTAGCTCAGGCACTTAGTGATTCAGGGTTAAGTATTAACTTGATTCCCCTATCTTTGTTTAATAGATTGGGTTTGGGAAAGCCTAAACCGAGCTTTGTACTACTGCAACTGGCAAATGGGAACATAGCCTGTCCTGAAGGAGTGACAGAGGATGTCCTCATAAAGTTTGGTAAATTTATTATTCCTATTGAATTTATTATTCTAGATTTTTAGGTAGATGAACAGGTACTAATCATCTTGGGATTTTCATTTTTAGCGATGGGTGGAGCTTTAATGATATGAGAGAAATTACGCTCACAATGAGGTTGGAGAATAAAGAGACGATTTTTAAAATTTACAAACTGATTAACACACTATCCCACTATAAGGATGTGTGCATAATTGTTGTGATCGAAGGGGATAAGTGTGGAGTGGTGAAGCATATTCCAAAAAAGACTTCTTCAAACACCCTCATTGAGCACCCTAAGCCACAACCACCAAAACCATACATGATGCAGATTGATGAGCCTGAAAAGGCTAAAGTTGAGAAAGCTATTAACCTTGAGAGTTGACACTCAAGAGGTCAAAAAAGAATAAGAAGATGCCGCCAAGTGTGAGAAAAAGGATGAAGAAACTTGGTTAAGTTGAGTTGGGTCGTGCCGTGACGCTAAATCAGGCACTTCTTGGGAAGCAACCCAAGTTAAGTTGGCCTGTTTTATTTTTATTTTTTTTATAGTTCTGACTTCATGTAGTTTTTATTTTGTTGAGTCACAGGTTAATGAGAAGTCTGAGTACCGAAAACCTGAGCTAAGGAATATGAAGAAGTCTACTAGCTAGGCCTAGAGGCCTCAAAGAGTACTTCTATCTCTACTTTTAAATTATACTTTGGGGACAAAGTAGACTTTTAAGTGTGGGGTGGGGAAATTCCCATTTTTAGGGTAAATTTAAAATTTTTTAGGTTAGAAATAAGTAAGATGTACTTGTTAGTACTATATGTGACTGCATGATCCAAGTGTTTTGATGGTAAAAAGCATATTGATTGTGTAAAGTGCTACTTTTAAGACTCCTAGGATCATGTTTATGTCTCTTGACTTATTGTCTTAATTCAAATTCATGCTATTATTTGGCTGAGAGTCTATGATGATCCAAGGTGAGTTGAGCATGTGCCATGTGCGTGTAAGGTAATTGTATATTCCTGGTTGTATGTGATGTCTTGAACTTGAATGGTGTGTGCAAAGCAAAATAAAGAGTGTGGGTTTAGGAGATGACATATGCATTTCTATGATAGCCTTGTTTTATACCTTCTTTTTGATCTACCGTTATGCATAATCCTAGTAAGCCCTATTAAGCCTTTAGCTTTTTCTGTGGCAGCCTCATATGTAGCATAATCCCTTCTTTGATAGACCTTTATTTTATCCAAAGCTCCTAGGATCTTTAATGAAAAATTAATTGAGTAAGGAGTTTGAGAAATAAAAGGAGAAAAGGTGAAAGAGAAGCCCTAAAGTTATAGTTATTAGTGTTCAAAAGAATTGTTATGTGTTGTGGTGGGGAGTTGAGTAATGAAAAGAATAAAAAATTATTCAAATTGAATAATTTGTACATAGAATACTCCCAGCATAGTATATGTAAATGACCTTAATAAGACGGGGTGAAAAATAAAAGAACGGGGCAAGCAAAAAATGATGTAATTTAGTTGTTGGAGATTGGTTTTAACTAAATAATGTAGTGTATTAAATTGCTTAAGGAAAATAGTCACTATTCCAAAATAGTTTGCACTTGTCCCTTATCCTGCATTACAACCTAAAAAGTCTTATTTGATCTTAAACTTCATCATTCTGAGATTAGTGAAGTACTACACCAAGGGAAAGCTTATGGTTTATTATGTGTAACTTGTAAATTATTTTTTAGAGTGAGAGAAAACTTAATTCTTGTACCAATGATGTTATAAAATGCTTTGATGTGAGTGATTATGGGTAACTCTCTTATTGTAAGGGCATATGTTTAAGGAATGTGGGTGATTTGTATGATGTCCTTCATTGAGCAATATGCATAGGTTTGCCACTTGTTGAGTCAATTCTTGAGGCTAGGATGTTTTGGAGTAGTTTTCATGAGCTTTCAATTGTGTATATAACATGTTTAGTGTAGAAACTTGCATTCTGTGTAGTCATTATAGTACTAGATTGAGTATCTTACTTGTAGTAGAAGTGTAGAGTCTCCTCGGCTTATGATGCTTAGAGTTAAGAGTTATTCGAGGACGAACAAGGCTTTAAGTGTAGGGTGGTGATAGTGAGTTTATTTATGCACTCTAGTGTTACTATTCTAACTTAGTTTGCCTTGTTTTTAGGGTAACTTGTGTTCTTGATGTTTTAAATATAATGGAAACAAGAACTAAGTGTCCAAGTGTGTGATAACAATGTTCAAAGTGTATTCCAAACAAGTTCGTACTTAAATGGATCATTTAGAGTTCAATCGAGGAAACTAGTGTTACTTGCTTGAGCTAGGTGCTTGTCTAGTCTACCCCGATGGATTCTAATGTGTTAAATAATTTACAAATTTTTTAATTGTATATTTATTTGTAGAAAAACTTGTTTACAATGTGCAAAGTTCAATTGGATAAAGTTTAGAGTCAAAACAATAGGTTAATGTTCAACATGAGCAAGCCTTATCTAAGTTCGTGTTTTGAGTTCGTCGTTTTTTATATTGTGTTGTGTTGATCTCTAATACGTGATTTATTATGATGTATGATGTTTTGTGAGCTAATTTTAGTGGTATATTGAAGTATACAAGGCTGGAAAATAAGTGGAAACACACCATAAAGGTTTGGAGTAGGGGACAAAGTGCAAGGCAAAGTTTGGACATCAAAATGCAATTTCTAGTGTGGTATCATGATGGAGACACAATGCGAACCTAACTTGATTCAATAAAGAATTGAACCACTACCCCTAGTTAACTCAAACCAGCACCGTGCCGTGACCCATAGTCAATTCAACCAAGCAGTACAACGCAACCCCCATTCGCTACACGGCCAAACTTCACCCATTATAAATAGGACATTGAGACCTTGTTGTAATTACTTTTGAACGTCTTAACGGAGGCTTCATCAACTTCCACTTTAGTTTTTTGCATTCTTTAATTATCTTTTAAATAGTTCATAACTTGAATTAAACTTCTTAGATCGTGATTATGACTATGAGTGGCTAAGAACTCCCTTTCCAGGGTTAAATCCAAGAGCATGAAGGCTATTGTTTTGAATTGATTTTTTTAATTTGGTTATCAAATTTGGTTGCTTATTTATTCTAGTTTTAACTATTTTAAGGATTGATCACTTTTAGAATACATATATTGTCAACCTTGTGATCTCAGGAGAGGGAATAGGGGGATAGAACGTGAGGATAAACAAAGTAGGGTTTGTATTCTTTTATAAAATAGAGAATTAAAATTAGCATCTCGAAAAAGCATGCTACTAGAAGCCTTACATGATTCACACGTAGGATGATCAATTAGAGAACTTAATTTGATTATTACATCCCCGCTCAACAATGTAGTTGTAATGGCCAAGTTAGGTAAATAATTAGAGGTCGGGAGACCATGATCATGCGATTAACCCTACAAATCAACAACCAAGATAAGCGAGTTAACAAATGAAGTTCAATAACATAGTACGATTGTTCGAAGTGTTTTAACATTGGGATTTTTGCTATTGATTGTCTAAATTCTTTACTTTACGCACTATTTACTTTACATTTAGTTATAACTTTAAAACTCTCTTTTGGATACTCTTGCATCAATTGAATCTGGTTTGTGAACTGAAATAAAATAGTTGTTGGAACAAGTCCCTGTGGGATCGATATTTGACTTTCTTAAAGGTCACTATATTACTTGGTAGACCATGTACACTTGTGTGTGCGCTTAGGTGCTGTTAGGATGGTTATTGATGTCTTATCTATCTTTTAGACTATTATTAATTCCTTATTATTATTGTAAGTTTTTACTTGGAAATATTTGGATTTTACACTTTTTTCCACCAAATTAACCAATTGGTTATAGCTCTGGGCTATAGTTTGTCTTACCACTAGTGCGGTAAAGTAGGTGTCATCATGACTCATAAGTTGAGTCATGAAAAATTTGTATCAAGGCCTAGGTTCACTAGTATTGTTGGCACAAGATTAAGTGTCTGGTAAAGTCTCGCAGATCGGAATGATGACGCCCATTTCTTATATTTGTGATCCTATAGGACATTCTTAGGATTCTTCACTTATTTTACTCATTTTGTGCTAATGTTCTAAGTTGGTTTCTAAATATTCTTTTGGTTTCACTCTTCTGTAGATGGATAGAACATGTGCTATTGCTACAAGTGATGAGGACCTTAAGCCTATGTCTGGGATCCTATTATAGTCCGCAGATGACCAAGTGGTCGAGGACAACCTAAATATGCATCTCCAGGCAGGGAATAAGATAGGGAGCCCTTACTATACCCTATTCCTACTCCCTATCTTGTGATTCTTCTACCACAACCAGCAATGGGAAAAGGACTAGCCCAGGCTCTATCAAGGTTTATTTTTTCTTTAATGCTCTGGGCTGCATTGGTCTAGCTTTTGGAATTGGTTGTTGATACACCATCTGATGGTGCACAATGTATGAATCAAAGTGATACAGAGATAGGGGTGCAACCTATAGCTATGACTCCTAGAGTTGAATTCCCTCCTGCACCAA
The DNA here is from genome assembly GCF_002878395.1 of Capsicum annuum. NCBI lineage: Eukaryota > Viridiplantae > Streptophyta > Magnoliopsida > Solanales > Solanaceae > Capsicum > Capsicum annuum. Next base: position 75,890,755 of record NC_061120.1, on the reverse strand, counting down.
CGGTTCCTCCACCTAGTGGTTGCCGATCTTGCTATGTCTATTTTAGAGCATCAGATGTTGGGTGGATTCTTGAGATTTGCTCCGCCTATGTTTTGGGCATTGAGTGAGGCTTATTATGAGTTCTTGATTTCTTCCAAGGATTGGCTCTATAATTTAGGTACAACTTATACTCTGGTGAGGATTATACTACTTTTAAGTTACACCTGGCAACTCGACATTGATGGAGAGGTCATCTTGCTTACAGGCCAGTTGGATATCCCCCATTGACATTGACTCAGTTATCTTAGATCTTCTTGGAGAAGTATATGCCTTACAGTCTTAGGGATCATATAAGCTATCAATTCTCAAAACTGGAGTAGGGCTCTATGACTGTTGTAGGTATGAGGCTCGAGTTTATGAGTTGAACAGGCATGCTACTTCTGTTTTGACTTATAAGTATAAGAGGGTCTGTTTCTTTATTCTTGGATTGAGAATCTCTCTTCGAATGTCTAAACAGAGTTTGGTTGCTATGGGTAGGTCTTTTGCTAAGGTTTTTTATGGTCAGGTTAGAGGACATGAATTGCAAGGAACTGGGGGCAGCGATAAGAGGCTGCGATATTGAGGTTTTTTAGTAGAAGTCATAGTGGCTCATAATTTAGAGCCAGCGGTTCGCAGGGTAGGTACCCTCCACTTCAGCCCTATCAGCATCATGGTCATCATAGTAGTCCCGTTCATACCGCACTTCAAATCACCGATGGAGGTCAATCTTGTTACATTGATCATCCTACCAGAGTAATGGTCAACCTATGAGGGTTTTATCTTCTGGCCATTCTAATTGTGGTGGTTATTTTGGGTCAGTCGGATTTCTAGTTTCAATACAACACCTAGCGCATGTTATGATTTTAGGGCTTTTGTCCATTTCTCGAGAGAGTGCCCCAATAATGGAGCGATAGTTCCTTTAGCTTAGAGTATTCCATTAACTAAGGTAGTACATCCCCTTACTAGAGGTGGTATGCATGGTCATTGGGGTGGTCCACAGGGTGCTCGTGGAGGTTCTTTGGTAGGTAGGATAAGAGACCGGTCAGGAGCTATCACGACCTAAACCAGGGCCTAGCCATGACGGGTATCTTATGTCTGCGGAGGACAAGGTACCACCATATTGTCCTAGTCAGTCAGAAAACAATATATATAATAGAAATGAAAGAAATTCAATAGACATAAGGAAAATAGATAAACAAAAACCAGGTTCTAAGATTTCATAACAACATCCCAATCCACAGTAATCCACAAAGCCTCTAATATCCAAAGAATAATCTAAGTAGGTACATGCCTCCGACAATAGCCAAAATGGAAACCAAAGACACAATCTATGAGATAAACTAAACCAAGAAGAGACAAACCTTTCGGAAGAAGAAGTCTCACCACTTCAAGATTACTCATAAACAACCCAAAATTCACCTAATCTCTATACAGGAAAAGCAGTAGTGTCTCGGATGCTTGCATTGCAAAGGGATACAACTTCCAGAGATGGTTAGCAGGGTGAGTGCTAGCATGTAACTCAGGGAAGGGATAAAATAATGCGGTCATAAATCATTTCAAAATCATTCAAAACCAATTCACACAATTATATACATATATATAATATACTGAGATAAGAAATAAGGTTTAACATGAAAGTAAAATATTAGCCTAGACTGTGTAGCTTCTACCGCGATAAAAGGAACCCACGGGATATATGGGCCTGAATTTCCCCCACCAGAAGGTCCCTAGTATCTATTAGCTTCATGAATCAGAGGTATTAAGGAAGACTTGGGAATGCCATTGTAACGCCCCGAATATGGTACCCAAAACGTTACACGGTGCTCATGACCACAAAGTACCACAAGCTAACCCATGACTGATATCTTTATTGAGCATTGAATGATATACTGTAAATATGAGAAATATAAGTTGTAAGGCCATAAGGTTCAAAACTGAACTAATACTGAATATAAAACAATGTCTGTAACGGGGTATAACAATACCCAAAACTGAAATAAACTATCTGAAATCTGTAGAGTTTATGGGACATGTCCCCAAATAACTCCGAACTATTGAAATAATAAAGTAATAAAAGAATCATACTATCCTCGAATGATGAGGACTCATTGTTAATCAAGCTGTTGAACGTCTGATCTACTAAGGATGCTTGGGAGCTTGTGCTTCTAAACTTATGGTATAAAACACTATAGCATAAATGCATCAGTATGATTGAATGCACTGGTATGCAAGTGAGGTAAGCTGAATGCAAGGGTTTATATGCATGAACAATAATAATTGACTGATGACATGAACATGAACGTGTGGGAAATACATACATGAATACGTAAACTGGGACTGAGGTCATGTCAATACTAAATACTGATGTACTAACATTTGAGTTTACTAATATTGAGCTACTAAATAAATAAATCTGTTGATGATATAAATCACGGAGTTTATACGTAATCGATATTTGAGGTTACTGGTACTATATTACTAATAATTGATAACTAAGTACTTTGATACTGAAAACTATCTGAGTTCTTTACTGGGCTGGGTGACTGTATCTGGCATCCTGATTCTGATGGAACTAGATAAGTTCCATACTGAGCTGAGCGACTGTATCTGACAGTTCTGATATCTATATAACTGAATTGAGTTCTATTACTGAGACTAAATCTGAAACTGAAACTATGGGAGGACATAATATGTGCACATAATACTAAACAACATGCAAGCATTATAATTTCAATACCAAATTCACAATTAGGTGGGTTTCAGTATGAATTAACATAGTACAACACATATAACCAATAATTTCATATGCATCTTGCAATTAAATTATGAACTAGAAACCCCATTAACTTGGTAATCATGAACACATCTAAAAAATTCATCAAACTCATTAAATTATAGTTAAAAAGGGTGCTTGTACTCCAAGGGTGGAAGGAAACCCTTGGATGAACACTTGACATACCTTGGTTGCTAAATTCTTGAAGAATGATGATGAAATCTTAAGCCTTGAGTTTGAAATTTGACCTCCTAGGTTTTTTGTTCTTGAGTAATTTTCGAATAGAGAATGAATTTTTCCTTTAAAGGGGCTTAATCTCGTGTTTTGGGGGCTGATAAATGCGGGAAAAAGACCCTATTACCCCTGAGGATATGGCTTTTTTTAATGACTGAAAACTAAACTATCGACGTGTAAATCGATGCATTGTGTTGTTGGCATCGATGCGATGGCTAATGCCCCACGTCTAGTCCACGTCGGTTCACTGGAATATGCACTAGGAAGTTGGAGGAAAATATTCATCAATGCAATAGTCGATGAGGAGCGTCGAAATTACATTGATCCACTGGTTTGGAATTTCATACATGCCTCAAACGAAGTCTGAAAAATCCAAAACTTGCCCGAGGATGTCTACAGACACTCTTGATCATGATTCGGCCTAAAGATTGGCATTTCAAGGTCATAGTGGTCGTGAAATAGAGTTACCAACTTTCGAAGGCTAAAATGACACTAAGTCTGAATACTTAGCTAAAATTTTCTTAGCCTGGGATCCCTTAAAAAGATTTAAAAGACTGAGTTGAGCTAAGGATTTTGCGGGGTCTTACATATTTCCATGGGCATAGACATCCATGCTTTTAAATACATCACTTTATTTTCAACTCCTTAGAATACGAGCATTACACCAATAATATCATAACCTCATAATTTAACAAAATTTTAAAACTATACCAAGGGTTCACATAGTTTATCTATTTCTCCCTCAATTCAGCTCTACATTACACCATATAACAACTCCTTGGACTTCTCCATACTACGAAATTTATGAACATAAACTAGGTATACATAGAACTGAAAACTAAAAATTGAGTACACTGTTTTCATATAACGTAAGTCTTTAATCCTTCTAATGATTCAACCACCATTTATACTTCAACACTAGACCATTAGCATATATCACAATTATCCACTCCAATATTTCATAAGTAATCAATCTAAGCTCTTTCACACATTATATCAAAACTACTAATTCACTCCCACAAATCTCATGTCACAATTCTCGAGCTAATATTCTTATCACCACCATAAACATCTAAAGTTTAAACTTAGTGTATAGCAACAATCATGTACAACCAATGAAATATCCCCCATAATATACTAGTCCATCAGATAGAGAAATCAATATAAATTCCTTATTTAACTTAACTACGACCCACAAGCACATTCTTCTTTTTAAGCGCTACTACTAAATCTTAAAATTTACTAGATATATTCTCACCTTACTAAACTAACTTACAACTACTAGATAAAAATCAAAGGACCTTTAGTGTCTTAAAACAACCTAATAAGGATAGTCAATCTTAATCTTATTACCTAACCCATTATGGTATATAGAACATTTAACTCTCTCACATCATATCCAGTTATACATGCATACAACCCAAGCACCTTTAAAATTCTATAAACACAATCGAGTCCCCTTTATACAAGATCTTTCCTTTGTGAATGCTAAATTCATAAATCCTTAGCCAACCAATCCTTTTATTCATAACCTATGATTTATTTCACCACTACAATATTTAATCCTCATGAGCTCCTTTCTTATTTCAACTAAAGATGCAAATATTGTAAGTAACCACTCTCTTTTACCGACTATCATAAGTTTGCTAAATTTTTGGTGCACCATAACCAACACCATAAAACCAAACCACCCTCAATATTTACTTAAAGTTCATACAAACATAACTATCCTCTTTCCACTAAAAAGTTACCCTTACTTCAACTTTTAAAGATAATACTTCATATCACTAACCTCGGGATCATCTTACTAATCATTGGTCATAACACCCCAATTTATAATACCTTTAAGGATTGAAATACCCTAATATTAAGATATGTATCCTCCCCTTAAGCGAGACGTTTTTCATACAGTTCTTGAAAGGAACAAATTACATATCTGACCTCAAGCTAAAAGTACTATTCATAAAGTTATAGGTACATAGTTGAATCAATACACTTTGACACACTAATAGATTCCTTTCAAGTCCCTACATCATTCCATAACTTTTGATGTCTCATTCAAAAAGGACCACACTATTGGAAGCTAAGCTTTTGCATTTTTATCACCTCAATGATAATACATAATCAACAAAATTAGAGAAAGAAAGGAATTTGGATATATTTCATAAGGACAACTAAATTACATGATTTAAAGTATGAAATAATGAGAATCATTTCCTAAATGCATCATAGCCTCTTGATTAAAAGTGTGGTGTACAACACACCCACAAGCAAGACTCTACTAGACACAGATTTATGGATATCCAATAAACCTAAATCGTACTTTGATACCAAGCTTGTTACGACCTGGAACAAGGCCTAGCTGTGATGGGTATCTTAAGTCCACCGAGGACCAGAGACCACCCCTTCTCCTAATGAATCAGGACACAATATATCTAATAACATTGGAAGCAATCCAATAAGCATAAGGAAGATAGATAAACCAAAACCAAATTCTATGATTTTATAGGAATAGACCAATCCAAAGTAAACCATAAAGACTCTAATATCCAAAGAACAACTGATGTCAGGACATACCCCCGACAATAGGCAAAAATAAAATAAAATAAATATTCTATGAGATAAACTAAACCAAGAAGTGACATGACTTTTGGTAAAGGAGGCTCACCATTCTAAGATGACTTACGAACAATCCATAAATCACCTAATCATAGCATAGGAAAAGCAAAATTATCTATGATGCCTACATTGCATGGGGATATAACATATAAAGATGATTAAGGGGTGAGCGCTCGCATGTAACTCAGGGAAGGGATAAAATAATGCCATGATAAATCAGTCTAAAATTAGTCAAAACCAATGTAGACAATTATATATATATTATAACATATCAGTATAAGGAATAAGGTTTTGCATGAAAGTAAAATATTAGCCTGGACTGCGTATCTTTTACCATCATAAAAGGCACCCACAGGTTATATGGGTTTGGCTCTACCCACCTGAAGGCCTCCAATATGCGTTAGCCATATGAATTAAAGGCATCAAGGATTACTAGGAAATTTCTCAACCCTACATCAATCCAGAATTCAAATAGAAATAAAGTGAGACATATGCATACGGACATCAAGACCAACCCTCATGCCGGCAAATGTGGGTTTTTAGTATCGATCTCTCATGACCTCCACCTTCATGACATGATACACAACCCCCTTTAATCCCAATAAAAATATTTACACACTCTTATTCATTAAGATAAGAATCACCCATTAAGTCATATCATAGGTATCGTGATACCCTTATGCTTGCACAATCATAATTATGCCATTTCAATTCCATTAACTTGGGAGAATTCATCAACCCTCTTTAATTTATTAAATTAGTGTGGGGAATTCCATGACCCTCTTATTCATTAATAAAGTTTAGAGAATGCCTCGGCTCTATTTAGTTTATCAAATCAACTTGGGAGAATGCGTCAATCCCCAAGCTTCTAATTTAAAATCAAAACATAGACAATAAGACCTTTAAAACCATTTTTTTCATTCGTTTAAACCTTTATGCAATGCAATAGCTTAGGTGAGTAAGTACAATCATGTGACAAATCATAATTAAAAGCCAATATGCAAGTGTGTTAGGGGAACCCAATTTAGCAAACCAAGTTTCAAACCAACATTAGCAAATTGGGGGAATGCCTTGACCCCCATTCCAGTTCACATACCCATGCGCCAATTAGTTCCAAAACTAGTAATTTAAACCATATATCATTCACAATAAGCATGGGAAAAGTAATTAAATCAATAATTCTAAAAGACCCTCAACCCACACTTAAAACCATCAATTAAATCTCATGGGTAACAATTGTAAATACTTGTTTTTAACAAAATAAGCTTTGGAGAAGAGATAGATGCCTTTTATAAAAAGGTAATTTGGATAAAAACTTGAATCCTTAACTTTGAAGTTTGAACTCTATCTTGGAATTGATAAAAACACTTGAACTCATTTCCCAAACCCTTGATGATAAAATTAGGGAGAAAATATTGAGAAGAAACTTGAAATTAAAGCCTTGGAAGTTGAATTTTATTAGAAGCCCTTATTTTGTTTTCTTGAGGATTTGGGAGAAGATGGATTGTGTATTTGGGGTTATGGGATGATAAAATCACATTAGTATTAGTTATATAACGATTTAGTACATAAATGACTAGTTTACCTTGAAAAATTAAAGAGAAATACGAGTTTTAGCATCTTTGGAAATAGGGGTGTGTCATGCCAACATTGCAGAGTACAAAGGGCATGCCACACCCTTATTACTCACCCTCACTATTTCCTCACAAAAATTCTCATTAATTTTCTCTTGGATATCAAATTATGGCAAAATCAGTGGCATTAGAAATAGGGCTCAATTATCTTTAATTTGTTGGGTATTAATCACTAAAAATTCATATATTCCAGAAGGTATACACGTTCAAAGTTGATCCTTGTAGGATCGATTTCCAAAATTTGGTTGATAATGATGTTCTTAACTTAACTTTACTCTAAGTGTTTCCATTGAATATTTCTCACCTAGAAAGCATTTTTCACACTATACAAATGATCATTACACTTATATTTACATAGGAATCTTTGGTTTTGAGTTTATACAAGTAAGAAAAATGGTTCAGATTATAGCCCAAAAATGTAGGGTGCTACAAGAGCCTAACCTAATGATAGGTGTGGTCAGTTGTAAGCCATACCTGCTATACCTCAGGTTGATTTCTCAAATTCTATTATTATAAATATGATTTCAGTGTGCCATCAGTCGACTTTTGCTTTATTTTATCTAGGATCCACTATTTTTCTGTGTCTACTTATTATGCCCAACAATTAGAGCTATCTTGGGATTTAATATTTGTAAAATTATGTGTATCTATTCTCATGGGTGATTCTTTAAAAGTAGATCGGGTTTATAGATTATGTTTCATGACTTTTTGAGAGTTTGATACTCAAATGATCTTATTATATTATATATAGTGGATTTTGATATGATTTGGGCATGGAATAGTTATCTCACTATCATGGTGTCTTGGATTATTTACCAAGAACATTATCTTATCCATGTCTGGCATAACCTTAGTTGTGTGGCTTTGAGATATTAGACATGAGCTTATGGGGATTATCTCTTAATTCAGGTTTGGAGACTTATTTAAAGGGTTATGGGTCTTATCTATCTTATATTTGTAATGTTAGTGTAGAGAGTCTATTGCTTGAATATGTTATAATAGGTTGTGAGTCTCCTAATATTTTCCTTACCGATCTACCTGGTCTTCATCCTTAACGTGATATTGAATATTTCTTTAATCTTGAGTGGCGTACACGACCTATTTCTATGGTACTTTACCATGTGGCCCTTGTCGAGCTTAAGAAATTAAATTCTGAACTTTAAGAACTTTTGGGTAAGGGTTTCATTATGTTGAATGTGTCTCCTTAGGGATCTTATATCTTGTTTATGAAGAAAAAATATGGTTCCATGCATATGTGTATTGATCATAGGTAGCTTAATAAGCTGACAGTAAAAAATTAATGTCATATGCCTCATATTAATGATTTGTTTGACCATTTTTAAGAAATAGCAGTGTTCTCTAAGATTCACTTGAGGTTCGGTTACCATCAGTGGAGGATTCAGGATAAGGATATCCCAAAAATAGCCTTTAGGACCTGGTATAGTCATTATGATCTCCTAGTAATGTCTTTTAGGTAGACCAACACCCTAGCAATATTTATGGATTAGATGAGTCATGTGTTTAGGACTTATTTAGATTCCTTTGTGATTGTGTTCATCGATGAAATCCTTGTATATTTTAGGGGTAGAAAGGAGGATATGCAGTATTTGAGGATTGTGTTCCAGACTATAAGGATCATAGTCTTTTTCCAAGTTCTCTAAGCTTGAATTTTGGCTTGAGTTGGTGATATTATTTTGTCATCTGGTGTCTAAGGATGGGATTATGGTAGACTGAGTGAAGAATGAGGCTATTCATGATATGGCAGTCCTACATCTTCGTCTAAAGTTTGTAGCTTTATTGGTTTGGTTCGTTACTATAATGGTTCATCCATAGTTTTAGTAATATTGTAGAGTCGATGACTAGATTAACTCAGAAAAAGGTTCCTTTCCAATTGTCTGAGGAGTATGAGTGGAGCTTTATGTATCTCAAGGGATTTCTCACTTTAGCTCCTATCTTGGCTCTTTTTATTGAGGGTAAGGGATTCACCTTATACTGTGATGCTTTCGATGTTGGTTTAGGTTATGTGTTGATGCAACATGATCAAATTATTGCTTATGCATCAAGACAGTTGAAGGTGCATGAGTGCAACTACTCCACTCATGATTTGGAGTTGGCAATGATAGTTTAACATTTAAGATTTAGAGGCATGCATTGTGAGATCTTTATGGGTCATTATAGTCTTTAATATCTTATGACCCAGAGAGAGCTAAATTTTAGGTGGCATAGAAGGATGAAGTTTCTTAAGGATATGATGTCTCTATTTTATATTAGTCGGGCATAGAGAATATGATAGTAGATGTCTTATGCCAAAAAGTAGTGAGTATGGGTAGCTTGGCTTCTATTTTAGTTTCTCAAATATTGTTAGTTCAAGATTTCCATTCCCTAGCCAACTTAATAGTGCAACTTAATAATTCAGACCCAGGAGGATTCTTTTTAGTGGTGAGGTGAGGTCTACTCTGTTTGAGAAAATTTTGAGTCATAAGTTTGAGGATATGAGACTTTGTATCATCTGTGATTATGTATTAAATGGTAAGTCCAAGAGGGCTACAATAGATTCTAAGGGTGTTTTTAGGTTTGATGACCATATTTGTTTTTCGAGAGTGGTGACTTAATTCAGATTATATTATGTGAGGATCACAACTTTAGGTATTTTATTCACCTGGGTACAACTAAGATGTATAGCTATTTGGGGTTGCATTATTGGTGGAGTGGCATGATGAGTTATGGCAGACTTTGTTGCCTGTTGCCTATGTTTTTAATCGGTGTAGGTCGAGCATCAAAGACCTGGCGTCTTAATTCAAAAGCTGCACATTCTCAAACGAAAGTAGGAGCGGATTACCAGAGACTTTGTTGGTGGTTTGCCTTACACTTTTATCCCTATTCTGACGTCCTTCAGTGCCTCAAGGTTAGCCTATATTTATGCTCGTGAGATTATCCATTTGCATGGTGCTCTTATATTTATCATTCCAGACAGGGGTTCAGTGTTCACTTTAGCTTTTAGACAGTTTTTTAGAAGGAGTTAGGTACTCAGGTGGATCTTAGTACAACCTTTCATCCTTGGTCCGACAGGTAGTCAGAGCAAACTATTTAGGTTCTTAAGGATATGCTCCAAGCATGTGTTATGGATTTTGTAGGTTAGTGGGAGTAGCACTTAGCTTTGGAGGAGTTCGCGTATAATAATAACTACCATTTAAATATTGAGATGGTGACTTCAAAGGCATTATATGGTAGGCAATATCGTTCTTTGATTGGTCAGTTTGTGACCTCTAAGATTAGACATTATGATACTGACTTGCTTTAGAAGTCGTTGGATAGAGTGAGCGTGATTTAGGATAGATTATGGGAATCTCAAAGTAGGCAAAAGGCTTATGCAGACCAAAGACTTTGTGCCTTCAGGATTTGGAGTTGGTGATTGGGTATTCCTTTAAGTATCGCCTATGAAGGGTATGATAAGGTTAGGGAGAAAAGGTAAGCTTATCCCTATATATATTAGACCTTTTAAGATCCTTCGAACAATTGATGATATAGCTTATGAGTTAGCCTAGACTAGTCCCACTCCTTGTACTACTGTACGCTATATCCTTTAGCTGGTATGCGCCAAACTCCACACCCTCAGAATCAAAAGCATGCATCATACAAGGAATCTTCTCTATCCCATCTATGAACCCTTGGGGATCTTTCTCAAACATAGTGCTAATAAAGGTTGGAGGATTTATCCTTATAGGAGAAGACCTTTAAATTTGAATGTGTATACACTATCACCAAATGAATAGGGTGACCATGAAGAATAAGTATCCAATTCCTAGGATTAATGATCTTTTTTATCAGTTTCAAAGTGCTAAGTACTTCTAAAAGATTGATCTTTGGTCGGGTTACCACCAGTTGAAGATTAGGGAGATGGATATCCCTAAGACTGCCTTTCGAACCCGGTATGATCATTTTAAATTTTTGGTGATATCCTTTTGTTTGACTAATGCCCCGATGACATTCAAGGATCTTATGAACCTGAGCTTTCATCAGTTTTTGGATTTGTTCGTGATTGTGTTTATTGATGATATTTTGGTGTATTTAAATAGTGAAGCGGATCATGTCGATCACCTCCGTAGAGTGTTGCAGACCCTTAAGGAACAACGACTTTATGCTAAATTCTCTAAGTATGAGTTTTGATTGAATATTATGACTTACTTGGGTTAGGTTGTTTCTATTAAAGGGATCATGCTAGATCCACAAAAAGTTGCATTGGTTAAGAAATGGACTAGACCCACGACTCCAATCAATATTCGGAGCTTCTTGGGTTTAGCCGATTAATATAGGAGGTTTGTTGAAATTTTCTTTTCTGTTGTTACCCCATTGACTAATTTAACTCAGAAGAAGGTGAAGTTTATATGGTCAGATGCTTGTAAGGGTATATTTGAGAAGTTGAAAGATAAGTCTACTTTAGCTCCGATTTTGACCTTACTCGAGGGTAACAATGGCTTTGTTGTTTATTATGATACATCCCGTGTGGAGCTGGGTTGCATATTGATGCAGCATGATAAGGTGGTTGCTTATGCTCCTAGGAAGTTAAAGGTGCATGAGAAGAACTATCCAACACATGACTTGGAATTATTGGAAAGGGTCGTTTCTTTAAAGTTTTGGACTCACTATTTATATACGATCCATGTTGACATCTTCTAAGATCATAAGAGTTTGCAGAATGTGTTCACTCATAAGGAGTTAAATCTCAGACAGAGAATATGGCTTTAGTTGCTTAAGGACTACGACATAAGTCTCCACTATCATCCAGGTAAAGCTAACGTGAATGTTGATGCTCTTAGCAGGTTATCTATGGGAAGTTTTTCTTATGTTGATGAGGAGAAATGAGGGTTGGTGAAGGATATTCACTGTTTGGATAATCTTGGAGTTTGTATCTTGGACTTTGAGGATGGTGGTGTGTTTGTGCAAGAGGCAGTGAAATCATCTCTTAGTGCTAAGGCGAAGGAGAAATATGTCTTGGACCCTATCTTTATGCAGATCAAGGATGGTGTCAGTCACTATAAGATGATGGCTTTTGAGATTTATGGTGATAGTGTCTTGAGGTACCAAGGTAGATTATGTGTTCTTGATGTTGATGGGGTTGTGAGAGAGGAGCTTGGATGAGGCTCATGAGTCAAGGTACACTATTTATCTAGGTTCTATGAAGATGTAGCATGATTTTAATGAAATTTATTAGTGGAATAACCTGAAGAGGGATGTGGCCAACTTTATCGCTAAGTGCTTAGTTTGTTGGCAAATAAAGGTGGAACACTTGAGGCCTGGTGGGTTGTCTCAGGATATTGAATTGCCCATGTGGAAATGGGAAGTGATTAATATGGATTTTCTTATTGTCCTTCAACGGTTGTGTCATCAGTTTGATTCCATTTGGGTCATCATGGATAGGATGACTAAGTCTGCTCACTTTTTGCTAGTGAATACTATCTATTTGGCGGAGGATTATTCTAAGCCCTTCATCGATGAGATCGTGAAATTGCATGGTGCTCTAGTTTTCATCGTATCTGATTGAGGTACTCAGTTCTCATCTCACTTTTGACATTTTTTCTTGTAGGTTTGGGGACTAAGGTGAACCTTAGCACAACTTTCTACCCTCAGATGATTGGACTAGCAAAAAGAAAGATACAAACTTTGGTGGATATGCTAAGTTCTTCTATGATCGATTTTGGTGGTAGTTGGGTTGACCATCTGTCTCTCATAGAATTTTCTTATAATAACTATCATTCTAGAATTGGGATGGCTCCATTCGAGGCTTTGTATGGTAGGAGATGTAGTTCTCCTATTGGGTGGTTTGAGGTTGGCAAGAATAGGTTGTATGGTCCCGACTTGGTTCACCAAGCTATGAAGAATGTGAAGGTGATTCGAGAAAGGCTTAAGACAACCCAGAGTTGCCAAAAGTCCTATGACAATTTAAGGCTAAGAGATTTGGAGTTTGATATATATAATTTGGAGTTCTTAAAAGTGTCTCCCATGAAGGGAGTAACTTAGTTTGGAAATAAGGGGAAGCTGAATCCTCATTAGGTTCGTCCATATCGTATTTTGAGGTATGTGTTCAATGTGTCTTATAAGTTAGAATTTTCTTCGAGTATGGGTTCTATTCATTCAATATTCCATGTGTCAAAGTTGAAGAAGTATGTGGGTGACCCTTCCTTGGTTGTTCCTTTGGAAAGTGTGGGTGTCTTGAATTTTTTATCTTATGAAGAGGTCTTGATTGAGATTTTGGATTGGCAAGATTGACGGTCACAAGAAAAGGACGTGGCTTTGGGAATGGTTTTGTGGAGGAACCAAAAAAGTTAAGAAGCTACTGGGAAAGACGAAGAGGACATGAAGTCCAAATACCCATTCTTTTTTCCCGCTCCAGATAATCATGCTTGAGGTATGGGTATTCTTTAACATGTTTGTTTTTTGACTTTTCTAAAGAAAATTGTAAATTACTTGACATAATTATTTTATGTCCTTGTTAGAGATATGTGTGGATGTGCTCTGTGTTAAATAATTCTGATAAATGCCTTATCTCTTAATTCGGGGATGAATGATCCTAAGGGGGGAGAATGTAACACCCTAAATTTTGGTTCTTGGAAGATTTTTGAAATTTTATCCTTACAGTCTTCACTATGACTCACCCCATGAGTCATAGGGAGTCTTGATAAGTCATAGCACCTTAATCGTATCTGACCAATGTGTATGCCTAGTTTTCCTATCCTGAGTACGAGTGGCTCCTTACTAGACGTAAAGACTCAAAATGAGTCATATGGTGTCTTCCGTATCCTAACCATTGTGATTCCTAGTTGCTTTTGCTTTGAGAACAATTAGAACATGCGAATCGTATCGACTGAGTACGATTCGTATGGAATGACTTGTAGCTAAGTGAGTGTTGGTGATTATGGACACTGTCCAGACTACAAGTAGGATATTATGAGTCGTAAGGTGATCCTACAAGTCGTCAGGTCACCCATAGCGATTGGACGACAAATTTTTAGTCTCTTCATTAAGGGCATTTAGGTAAATTCTCTTTTTCCCTTACATATACACCACATCCATAAATCTCTCAAGCGGTTATTTCTCATTCATAACATAATCAAAACATACTCTCTTCTCTCTAAACTCTCCAAGCCTAAGACACTTAGGGTTTCTAATAAGTTGGTCATCTAAGGGCTCAAGGGTCGATTTCTCTCCATAAATTTTTGTATTTCAGGCATGTTACTCTTCTCCAATTACTACTTTATGGAAAACATGTCTTTCAATGGTTTAATTGGATGGTTTAGAATGTGAGTTTTGATATTGTTGAGGATTTGGACATGGTTGATTCTTTGTTTTTCCATGATTTATTATGCATTGTTTATGCTTTATTAATGGTTTTGAACTTGTGTGGTGCATGGGAATGGTGAATAAACTTAGGGGCCATGGTTTTACCCAAATTGAAGTTTTGAAATTAGAATTTGTTATGAAAGATTGTGTTCCCTCAACCCACTTGGGCTAATGACTTTGAATTGTGAAATTGTCACTTGGTTTGACTTACTTACCTATGTTAATGCATTCATAAATGATTAAATAATGAACATGGATTTTGAATGTCTTATTGTATTATTTGATTAAATGAACAAAGGAGGGTCGAGGCATCCCCTCAATTTGAATTGATAAAATGTAGGGGGTCGAGGCACTCCAACAAATTAATATGATTATTATGACATAGAGATAAGCTTGCAAGTGTAAGGGTATGATGATACCCATGGTATGCCTTAATGGTTGGTTCATCGTTTAATAAATAGGTTATGTGAAACTTGTTTTAAATTGAGCTTAATGGGGTTATGTAGCGAAGCCATGAAGGTATAGGTCTTGGAAGACTTATACTGGAAACCCATGTTTGCTGACATGAGGGTTGGTCTTGATGACCTGTATGCATAGTTCACACTATTGATATATTTGTATCTTAAATTGACATGGGATCAGGGTATTCCCTGGTCTTTGTTGATACCTCTAGTTCGTGCGACTCTCATGCCCTGGGCCCTTTCAGCAGAGGGAGTTGAACCCATATAGCTCGTGTATGCCTGTTAAGACGATTGAGCTACATAGTCTTAGATAATTTTTTACTTCATGCTAAGACCTGTTCCCTATCCCGATATATAATTTATGTATGCATATGATGATGTTCATATGGTTTTAAATTGTATTTTATTTTCCATTATTTTATCCCCTATCCCTGAGTTTTATGCTAGTGCTCAACCCACTAAAAGTCACTAGAGGTTGTATCCCCATGCGACGCAGGCACTGGAGATACCTATACTTTCTCTCCACAGTGTTTGCTGGATTAACTCAGCTCGTTGGTTGTTTGTGGTGAGCTTCCATTCTCTGAAATACTTGTTCATTTCACCAGTATCCTTCCATAGACTAAAACAGAAAAGTTTACATTGTCATTAACATTATCATTGTCATTGTCATTGTCAGAGTCAGTGGCATGTCCCGACTTAGATTGGGTTTCAGGTTTGTTAGAGGCTTTATGGATATTCCTGTGGACTTGGGTAGTTTTGGTTATTGATTTTTTGATATTTAGTTATCTTAGTTCCTTTGAACTTTTATATATTATCTAGTTATATGTTCGAAATTCAACCTCTATTGGGTATGTGTTTGATTTGACTAGGCAACGTGGGTGGTCTCCGATCCTCGGTGGACTTTAGATACCTGTCACGGCCTGGCCCTAGTTTGGGTCATGATACTCTAAGTCATTTTTTGTATTTCCACTTAATTTCATTGTTTAGACCTTTCCTATAGCTGCCCAAGTCATTTATAACTTGTTGGAGCTGACAATTCATTTACCATGTAGTTTATTTAGTTTTTAGAGCCAATTCCCTATTTTGAAGTTTTTGCTGGTTTAAATATGCTATTGGGAAAAATCTTTAATCAAACAACCTCAAATTCCAATTCTGACAGTTCTATTAGCTTCGGGACATTAATTTGACCCGTAGTTTGGATCCCGGGGCTCTCAAACTCATTTGGGAAATATTGGCCGAAAGTTAAGAAAAATGGCACGTGGGTGTGGGACCCACTTTTCATATAAACAACCTCAAATGAAAATATTGACCCTTAGTTTGGATCTCGAGGCTCTCGAACTCATTTGGGAATATTGGCCAAAAGTTAAGAAAAATGGCATAGTTCATCAAAACAACCTCAAATGAAAATATTGACCGGGCCATTGAGTTGAGAATGTAAAATCTTATAGGGTAGCATAGCTCATTTGTGTATATGAGATTCTGGATAAATTCCCAGTGGTCGGTAGAGACTCAGAAAATTTCAAGTCACCAGCTGATGCATTGCGGATGGTGTGTGTCACAACCCAAACTTGCGCTTAGCCATGATGGGTAATCTCAAGCCTACCATGGTACAGAGACAACCCCTTAGCCTTATCTCCAGAGCACATAAATGTAAACAGCGAAAGCCAAACAAGTCTATAAATGATATATGAATCCAAAAAAAGCTAAGAGTCAAAACAAGTCATTCATGTCATCCCAAAACTCTCAACAAAAGCCTTTAAACCAGAAATAACAAATCACTCGGGACTTACCCCTGACTATGACAAAAGAATCCAAATAGAAATACTAAGACAATCCTGAAACCAATAAAATAACCAGGCCTTCTAAAAGATAGAGGCCAACCACTTCATGGAAGATCAACAAATGTATCAAACCACCTAATACTGCACATGAGTAATGGAAAAGTACTCCAAACCTACATTATGAAAATACGCAGTATCCGAGGATAGTCAGTAGGGCGAGCACTGGTATGTAACTTGAGGGAAAGGGATAAAATAGTGCATTTATCAAAAATCAGCTAAAACCATATGAACAACATTTGTATATGCATGTATAAGATGCTGGGATAGGTACAAGGGTATGTTTACATGATAATTTAAACCATTATCCCAAACTATGTCTATCGCTCTGTCCTAAAGGCACCCACAGGCTGTATGAGTTTGGCTCCCCGTACTGGAAGTGCCCTAGTCCATGGTCGCCATATGTACTGAGGAAGGCTGAAGACACCAAGGAGATAGCTATCCAAAATAAAATATGTATCCAGACACATAGTAATATAGATCCCCAACATCGGCAAATATGGTTTCCAGTATTGGTCCCACCGGGACTACACCTTCACGGTGAGATACATAGTTCCCTTTAAGCCCAAATTAATACAGTTTACACATAAGTCCATCTATTAACCAAGGAGTCTTTATCAAGGAATTTTCCAACATGGTATTATCATAACAATATGATTGCAAACAAATTCAATTATGCCAAGCCAGTCCATTTAACCATTAGACTCCCAAGTTCATTTTGAAATCCAAAATCATGGCCACCAAGGGTATTGTAAAACCATTGTTATCAACTTACCCTTTAATTGAATGCAATGTTTTCAAATGACAAGTTAAACTGTATGAATATTCATATTTAAAACCAAGATTGTAAAGTGGGTTGGGGTTAATTCCATTTTTAAGCCAAAATTTCATCAATTTGGTGAAACCCATACCCCCTATTCCCATTAGTATAATAATGCACCCACTTAGTCCTAAAACATCTCAATTAAAGAATGAATAACATATTTAAAACTTAGGAAAAGCAATTCAAGTAATAACAATCAAAATCCCTCAACCCAATTTCAAAACCAACAATTTAATCACATGAATATTGGATGAATTTATGCCAAAATATAAGATACTAGTTAAGGAATGCGAAACATGCTTGAAATATGAAAAAAAATTGAAGAGAATTTGAAGTTTAGAGATGAATAGTGAATTCCTTATACAACCTTTGAACTTTCTTGAGTTGGGAGTTAAAGAGGAAAAAGAAAGGTTTTGACCTTTATAACTGAAGGAAAAACGGCCATCTCAGTGTTTTAAAGTCATTTAAGGGGTAAAGGACCAAAAAGCCCCTTACCACAAGTGAAAAAAAAACTGGACAAATTCAACATAGTAGCATGGCATGCTGCTATCGCAGAGGACAGCCAGCATGCCACGCTCTTAATGCATAAGCCAAGTGGCGTGGTATGCCACTATCGCGAACCTCCACTGCCTCAGGGTCCCAAAATGGCCCTGAATCCCTTCAAAATATTACAAAAATTTTCCAAAACACCCCTTTAACTTCCTTTAAAATAGTTTAAGTCAACTATTTACGTTACGTATGTGGGAGGGTCAAAAATAAAAAGATCAAAATTTTATGGGATCTTACTGTGTGATCACTAAAGCATCCCTTTAGGCGCTTTAGCCGAGGATGCTTTAGCGGCCCTAAGTGCTTTAGAGACCCTGCCAGTGTAGCAAGTACCTCTTTAGAGACAAGTTTGCCACTAAATCACAAGCCGATTTAGCTCCAGCTTATCCGTTTAAGTGATCTAGCAGCAGTGGACAGGTACTACTTAAGCAGTCACCTAGACGCTTCAGTTTGACCGCTAAATTAGCCCAAGGCCTACTTTAGTGCTAATCACTAAAGGGACCCAGGGCCCACTTTAGTGATACCTAGTACTTATAAAATCCCCACTAAACTCATTTTCTCCCATTTTCACCCATTTTCAAAATAGTAGAACCCTAAAAAGTGTTAAAACTTGGGAGAACTATTAGTAGGTGATTTTAAAGTGTTCGTAAGCTTGAGTAAAATGTTTCTTCTCTGAATTATTCGTATGCTTTCATCAATTTCATGTTCAAATCCTTTATCATTCTCAAAACTCTCTAAAATACTGTTGGATTGATTGTAGCACCATTTGATCGCAAAGTTTACCCATTCTTAAGGGTAAATGTTCCTTGAGCACTGAGGGACATGTTGTCGATTTTGAAAATATAATTTTGCAAATGGGCCCTACATAGGATTTTTATGTAATTTTGAACCTAAATCATAAAAGTACAATATGAGTATCATTGTTCTTATTTTTATGAGTAGATTATGATTTTGATGGAATCGCATCTTGCAAAATCTTCTCAAAAGGAGAAATCAACGATTTATTATATTCTTCAGGTTTTTTTCAGCATTCAAGTAGGTTTGGTTCACCTTCCTTTAGATGGAGCTAATTTGTAGTATATGTATTATGTTATTCTATATAAGGGATATGAAACTAAGCCTCTGAGATACAATTGGTATAGTTAGTGTTATTTCGAATGGTTAGACTATTTTGGAACACTAAATTAGGTGTAATTGACTTAATTAGTTTGGTTTAGGTAGAATTGCTATCTTATGGCTAATTGTGGCTTATTTAACATCTAAAAGTAAATTTTGATACCTTATCCTAGTACTGGATAGAATTTTCCTTAGTGTATATTTTCAAAGATTAGAAGTGGGTCCCTCTAGCCCACCTTAGACCAAGAATCATGTTGGATCTTATAAACTTCTATATGCACGTTATACCCTTTAAAAATGCTTATTTTGGGACTTGAGGAGATTAGATACATAATTATTATGCAAGTTAATTACTTTCGAATATAGTACTAATTTCGACCAAATTTGGTGGCTTATTGATATTGAGTTCCGGTTCAAGTCCAACAATTGATAATGATATTGATGATTTTGAGTTTTGATCAATTCCGGTAAATGATGATGGTGATCATGATATTGATTTTCAGCTTGATTTGGGCATAAAAGTTTATTTATGATATGATAGGGTATGGATGGATTCATGGTTTTGTCTTGATATTCGATAAATTTATGGGACTTCGCTTATTTAGTTTTCTTTGATTACACCCTATAGACTTATGGGTAGCCGCATTGGGTTATTTACTTTTCTGCACTTATCGGATTTTAGGGGACAATCTTATAGTATTATCTATGCTTTCTTCCATATTATATCTGTTTTGATTATTTATTCATAGTATTGGAGCGCTATTCCAGGTTTTCCCCCTTTTTACCTTGACTTTGCTTATTTATCTTACTTGTAATCATAATTATGATTTAGCTCAGTTGACCGATGATGCCAACTAAGTACGTGTTGCTTTGGTACTCATACTACACTAATGTACCTTTTCGGTGCAAATTCGAGAACTAGTGGTCGTCACTGACATGACGATCATGATAAGTTGATTTTAGAGATAGGGTGAGCTCTTAGACTCAGAGTTTCCCTTTTTCTTTTTGTTATTTATATCTAGTCTTTCACTATTCAAGATGAATTTGCATTTCACTATTTCAGTACTTTTGTTTCTTTTGTTAGTAGCTCTAGTACCGACACTACTAGGTTGTGGGATTGCTATTGATGTCTTATATATATTTTAACTATTATTATTTTAAGTCTTTACTTGCAAATCTTTAGCATTACGCCTTTTTCCATAAAATTAGCCCATTGCTTATGCCTACGGGCTATGATATGGCTTACCTACTATGGGGTAAATTAAGAGCCATCATGACTTGTAAGTCAGGTTGTGACACACCCCTACTAATATTAGGAGTTTCTTGGGACTAGCAGGTTATTATAGAAGGTCATGAAAAGTTTTTCTTTTATATATACTCCATTAACTCAAAAAAAAGGTAAAGTTAATGTCGTATGATGCTTGTGAGGGCAGTTGTGTGATATTAAATGATGGCTTCAAATATGCCCCATTTTGATGCTTCCCAAAGGAATTGAAGACTTTATGGTGTATTGTGATGCATCCCATATCCAACTTGGTCGTGTATTTATGCAAAATAAAAAGGTTGTAGCTTATGTTTCCAAGCAACTTAATGTTTATGAGAGGAATTACCTGACTCATGATCTTAAGTTTGCAGTGATGGGTTTTGCACTCAAGATTTGGTGTCATTATTTTTATGCAGTATATGTGGGCATCTACTTAGATCATAAGAGTTTGCATTATATCTTCTACTAGAAGGAGTTGAACCTCAATTAAAGGAGGTATCTCCAATTACTAAAGTACTACAACATGAGTCTGCACTATCACCTAGGTAAAGCTAATGTTGTTGTTGATTCTCTTTGAAGATTGTCCGTGATAAGTCTATCTCATGTTGATGAAGAAAAGAAAGGTTTGGTGAAAGACATCCTTTGACTTTCTAATTTGAGTGTCCAACTTTTGGACTCTGAGGATGGGGATAGTTGTCCATGAGATGGCCAAGTCATCCCTCAATGTTGAAGTTAAAGAGAAATAGGCTTATTGACACGACCCGACCCCGAGCCTTGTCGTCATGGGAATCAACCAGGTCTAGGGACCACCCCCTGTTACCCAACCTAACAACCTATGTACAGCCTTAGATGGACTGAATTTCAAACATATAACAAGATAGAATTAATGTTCTCATTAGGACTCTAGGATAGGGTCATAACCATGAACGTCTCAACTGAGTCCAACCGTACCGCACCAATTTCCCAACCATACCAACCCAAACCATAGACCATAAACCCAAGGGAATACCAAAAGATAATATAAAAATCAATCTCAGAATGTAATAGGATGGAACAACCAATAATATCATCCAATGATGTCAGCCCACCGACTTAATCCAATGCTAAGGTTGACACCAACACCAATCCCGCCAACACCAACCCCCAAAAATACAACAAAGGCTCTATCCAAAAGTGTAAATAAATCCAGTTGAGATATGCCCCTAACCATTGCCAAAAAAAATCCAAAATAAGAGAAAATGTCTAGAGAAATCCATAACATGAAATGATGCCTTTTGAAAGGATGGAAGCTCACCACTTTAGTCCTAATGCTGAGACGAAAACCGCGTGCTAAATAGGAGGAGTAGAATGGCCGATTACTACATAGCATGGGTATACAACCACTAGTATATGAGGTTTGTGAGTGACCACTAGCATCAGTCTCAAGATAAGGATAAAATAATATCAGTCATAAAACCAAGTAAAACCATCCATAATGCATACAACCATACATAAATAAGTGTCGAAAAAGGGGACTGGGTTTAGCATTCACTTAAAACCTTTACTTGGGCTGTGAAGCTTTGTCATTCTAACCACCCATGGGCCATATGGGTTTAGCTCCCCCAGCTGTAAGGGCCCCAATATATGTAGCTGCACGACCAGGGAGTATCCCATGGGATGAATAGTATATCCCCTAATATATAATGTAACACACATACATGGTCATCAAGACCCCTCATATCAGCAGATATGAGTTTTCATTTCGGTCCCTTGGGGACTGCCACCTTCTATGGCTTAGCTACACACCCCGCCATTAATGCCCAATTAAAACCATGTCCAAACAATCCATTTACCATTTATTATCCAAGTCCAATAGTGGTGGTACCATCATACCAGCCCTCACTTGTAAGTAATATCCATATCCAAACTATTTAGGTTAAAGGGACCTTAGGTGCCCCTCCAATTGCCATATTAAATCCACTTGGGAGACTTCCATGTTCTACACAAGCATAACTATTTAGCCTTTAGACTTTTCAAACCATTTAAATTATCCATAAATATTTTATCCAATTTAAAATATGCCAGAGTTCTATTAAAAGAAGTCAATGCAATAAACATATCTTTATAAGCATTTTATCAAACACCTTGGGGGCATAATATAACCATAACCAATTCCAAAGGCCATTAAACCATTACCAAATAATCCAATTGTCCAAATCCATCATTAATGAATATAAAAGCATAATTAAAACCATAGAAAACCATAACCAAGAATTCAATATCAAAATCCCCAAATAATAGTTGAAAACCATAATCATGAAATAGTAAAACCATGAAATCAATCATAAAAACCATGAATTTAGTTAAAATTACAATGAGGGAAGAGAATTATTCCTTATACCAAAGAACTAATGGAAATAAATCACCAAGACAAGCCTTTAAGCAATTCATAAGAAGAAACTCTAGCCTTCTTTCCCCAAAAGCTCTTAAGAGAATTATGGAGTGTTTTATAATAGTTTCTAAGTGCAAATGAATATAATATTAGGGTAAATAACCTCCTAAGTGTATTAGAAGTCATGGGTCTTAATTAGGGTAAGTAGGGAAATATCCAAAATACCCCCACTTAAATCCCATGAAAAACCATCACAGGGATACGATTGAGCCATACTAGTTGTACCCTCCTATACGATCGGTATCCACCACTTATATCCAAGCCTCAACCATTGGATAAAACACTATCTAGTATATGACTCATCCAACCATGTCGTAACCACAACATACGATCTGTACCCATATCCCTGGCAGAATAAAATACCAGGAGGATCAATCACTACCCATCATACGAGTCCCTAATATAACTCATACAAATCCCTTATTCATACACCTTTAAGTCATACCAATTCAAGTGACCAAAACTATCGCACCAACTAATACCGGTTAGCATATGATAGGACCATACCACTCATACCATAACATATAGCTCATACCCATGAGTCCTATTGGGTCTAGAGAATGGATTTTTAGGAAATTTTCTAAGGGTCAAAACCCAGGATCTTTCACATATGATCCCATATTTATATAAATAAAAAAACATGGGTCGATAAAAAATTATGGCTTTTGAAATTAGGGGAGATAGTATTCTGCGCTATTAAAGGAGGTTGTGTATTCCCAATATAGATTGGCTATAAGAGAGGACTTTTACCAAAGCTTATGTATCTAAGTATGTTATCCCTATAGGCTCGACTAAAATATATCATGATTTGAAAGAGATATCTTGGTGGAATAACTTAACAATAGATATTGCTAATGTTTTTTTGCAAAGTGTTTAAATTGCCAGCAAGTTAAGTTTGAGCATTTGATACCTAGTGGCACCTACCAAGATATAGCTATACACATATGCAAGTTGATACCAGTCTTTCATATTCCCAAAACCATTATGACTCTATTTGTGTTATCATTGATAGAATGAGCAAGTTTTCCCATATGCTTCCTATAAGGACTCATTATTTAGATAGGAGTATACAAAGTTATATTTTAGGAGATTGTTAGATTATATGGGGCTCATGTTTCTATCACTTCTAGCTTGTCAATTCCATATAGGCAGATCTTAAGCTATAAGTGGCTCTTAGATCAGTTGTGGTCGTCACATTAGGTAGAGTTCTCATCAGAAACTCTAGAGTATTTAGTATAGATCATTAGGCTATAGCAGCTATTTTGAATCAGTAGATGTAGTGCATCCAAGATCTCGAAGGGCATGTTTTTACTATGTAGAGGTTGGTCATTGATCTAAGGAGTGCCTCAGGCATGAGATGGTTGTCCAAATAGGGTCAGCATATGTTTCTTGCAAGACTAAAGCTCCTAAGGTATGTTATGACTGTAGGGAGGATGATAACTTTAGTAGAGAATGTTTGAGGCATCCATTGGTCAACCAGTTGTGGATGACTCATTTTTTAGCTAGGTTAAAGCTTTTGGGAGTTTTTCATGACTATATAGATACTAATCATTGGTCTAAAGAGTTTCCACAATATTTGGATTACAAGTCATTTAGTTCATATAAATTAGTCTTGTGGTGTTGTGGCACCTTTGTAGAGGTATTGTACTTAGTACCTTAGTTGGTGATTCAAACTCTCAATTCAAGTTTGGACATGCTTAGTTTTGTACTCCTTTGATAATTTTAGGACTATGACTTTAGACTCCACCAATATAGGTGTGATTCAACTTACTTTTACTTCTTATTTAAGTTGAGTTAGGTTTTTTATACACATCGGTGATTTTATGGCTTGGTCGAGCATAGGTCTCAACAAGAGTTAGTCCATAAAGCCAGTAATTCAGTTTAGCAGTTAGATGAACAAGGTCGTATGGTTTGTTTTCCCATCTTTTCTTTTAGTCGCACTATCCAAAGTCTCCAAAATGTAACCATTCCAAGAGGGAGCACACAGGTAGTTGTATTTTTAGCTCATTCTCATGTATCATGTCACAGTTTCAGATCCTAGATATTAAGTCATAACTCAATTTAGAGATTCCCTATGCATTACCTCAAATTTTTCTCAGTGTCTAAGCTAAGTCAGCATTCTTCGAGGGACGTAATGTCCCAAGGGGGAGATGCACCATAACCTCCGAGCTTTCATATCCTAAACTTCCCAGTCCTCTTCATGTAACAAATCCAGTTTGGAGCAGTGGGTACTCATAAGTTGACCCTCAAGTTCCAATCTCAATCATAAACCACATATTTAAGGGCCTCAATTAAGTGCATGATATTCAGTTAATGTACCATATTCTAGTCTCATTCATGTTCTCATGGTCCCGTTCATGCAAACTCCAAAAATGATCTTGGGTTCATCAATATTTTTCAGTTTAAGTAATAGTTTTTCCTTAAACCTACTTAGTTTCATGTTCATATTACCTTTACCAACTTGGTATCAGTTACTATTGCATATTCAATCGTATGTTCATGAGTCAGTTCAGTTATGTATTTATGCATCAGATATTCTTGTTCAGTATGAGAAAATCAGCTTATCAGTAATTCCAGTCATGTATTCATGAATAATGTTCAGCTATGTACTTATGCATTAGATATGCATGCTCAGTGTAATAATTCAGTATATCAGTAATGTCAGCCATATAAGTATGTTTCAGAGGTTCATGTCTAGTAAGTAAATTCATTCTACCAGTATCATCAGCTTAGTCAATCTCATTCGAGGACGAATGTTCTCCAGGGAGAGATAATGTAAGACCCCAAAAAATTTCAAGCTTAATTTAGTCATTTAAGCTTGTTAAGGGGTCCCAAACTTAGAATATATTTGTTAAGTATTCAGACATAGTGTCATTTTATCCTTCAAAAGTTGGAAATCTTATTTTGAGACCTTTACGTCCACTAAATATTGATATTTGAGTTAATTTATGATCAGGAAGGTGAATAGGTATCTCCGGACAAGTTTTGGATTTTTTGAACCTTATTTAGGCTATGTTTGAGTGCCCAAAATAGTGGTTCGACGCGATCTCAATGCATCACATTGACCATCGTGTCAATAGATAGTTTTTCCCCCAGCTTTAGTGCCATTCTAATGAGTCGATGCAAACTCGATGCAGCGGATTGGCTATCGCGTTGATGCCAGTGATGTGGTGCGTCGGTCTGCACATCGATAAGTTCAATTTCAGTTATTAAAAAGAGCATACATAAGGGTATTTGAGACATTTTCCCACCTTGACCTAGCCCCTAAAATACTAAATTCATCCCCCACAAAGCAAGTTACACCCTTTTCTCTTAAATTTCTCTCAAAAGGTAAATCCTAAAACACTAATTTAAAGATCAATTCTCAAAAAAACTCCATCAATCTTCAAGAATCCAAGCAGTAAGGTATGTGAAGTGTTCATCCAAGGTCCCCTTCCACCCTTGGAGTCCAAGAAACTATTTTTAAACTTCAAGTAAATGAATTTTATGAATTCCAAGTTAGGTTTGATAATATCTATGTTTATAATGATTAATTGGGTCAAATCCATGTTTCATGATAAATTTCATGTGGGGTTAATTAATTTATATGTGTTATCATGTGAAATCATGTTAAAGCCTTCAAATTGTTAATTTAATATTTGAAATGGTGTGCTCACATGTTGATTTGTATTATGTGCATATTTTATGCCTTTCAAGCGATTGATGAATTAAGCATGTGAGTTGAATAGTGGAACTATATCATGTTAACATGTATTCAAGTTCATGCCATACAAGTATTTGTTAAATTTCCCCAATGAATGAATAATGATCAAGTACTTAGTTTACATGTTTCAAGTCTATGCCATGTCTCTTAATTTATGCTATCGAGTCCTGGGGATACTTGTACCCGACAATTTAGCTATTTACCTAGAGCCATGGGCAGTCATAAAATAGTACCAGTCACGTCACGATCAGTAGTACTTTCAGTCAGTCATAGAACTCAGGAAAAACTTAGTAGACTTAGTACTAGTCCGGTCTAGTGTAGTACTCAGCCCAGACCTCAGTAAACTCAGTCAGCTAACATAATTAAGTAGTATTCCATCAGTCAACAGAACTCAATGAATCCAGTTCAATTCAGTTAAATGGTAATATCAGTAATAGTTCAGTCCATCCTAGTAAAAACTATGAATTAGTTCAGTGTCCTTTAAGTTAGGAGTGGGATTCAGCACCGAGCGAACCCAGGGATGGGGGCATTCCTGCCAGCAGAGGGTTTGACCCTTAATAGCAATCCCTACATTACAGAACCATATAGCCAACATAGGTTGAGATGTCTTCCTACCAAAATTATGAGGGTTGATACATCTCATTTGAGTTATCCTGCCAGCGAGGTTTGCCAAAAGATCTTCCTGTCAGAGAGGGTTAACTCATAGCTTGTCCTTACCCGTAGCACAATATTCACACCCTTCAAACTAGGGTTATAAGTTGTACCCCAATCATATTAGATAGGGGCATGTTGATTAGATGATTACCTCCCATAGTCTCAGTTTCAGTCTTAGTCTCAGAATAGAACTTAGTTCAGTTCTACAGATTCAGGACAATCAGATATAGTTGTTGAGCTTAGTACAGAACTCAATATAGTTCAAACGAATTCAAGACTGTTAGATACAGTCATTCAGTTATCAAAAATATATTATCAATAAATTCAGTATCAGTTAGTCAGTATTTAGACTCAGTATTTAGTATTTGTCATGATCTTAGTTACAGTATACGTATTCATGTATGTACTCTCATTCAGTCATACTCATGTTATTTAAATATTATTATTCATGCATATGAACCGATGTATTTCAGTCTACCTCACTGAGCATACCAGTACATTCAAAGTAATGACACGTGCTTTCTTTTGCACTATGATGTCTTATATCATAGGTTAAGATGCAGGGGCTCCCGAGCACCTTTGCAGTTTAGATTATGAGCGTACAGAGTTAGTGGTGAGTCCTTATAATTCAAGGACATGACTATTTATTTCAGAATTTCAGTTCATTTTCAGTAGTCGGAGTTAGTTTGTGACTTATTCTATCAACTCTACAGTTCAGACAGTTTAGAGGCTTTTCAAACTAGAGTATTTTCAGACACTTGTTTAGTTTTTCAGTATTGATGTTCACTTTTGGTATTACGATACCGTAATCAGTATTTATTTCAGATTTGAACCTTATCACAAGTTTTTACCTAAATTATTCAATTATTTACAGTATTATTATTTAATTATTACAGCAGGTACCAGTCATGGGTTAGCTTGTGGTCCTTCAAGATTATGAGCACCGTGTAACATTCGGGGTAAATACTCAGGGCGTTACAATAGTATAGATTGTATGCCAACTAGTATAGCATGACTTAACCTAATTAGGGAATTTAGGATAGAACGAATACCCTTACCATAGCGTAGAATACTCTTAAGGCGTTGAATCCTATTATATTTGATGATGGACCTGATTAACCATAGAATTGCATAAGGAACCCTTTAGCATAAAACTTAGCATATTACTTAGTATTTGGGGTGATATCTCCCTATTATACCCTTGTAGTAGACTTATGCCCTTGTTTACCTTAAACTTTGGGTTACGATGTTAATAATACATTGAATATTATATTGTGGTCTCGAGGCCGTGATTGAGATAATAGTTGAGCACCAAGTTAGTATTCTATCCTTTGTAAGGATGAGGTTGTGGTTTACAGACACTTATATTTGTCTTATTTAGATATTGATGATTGCATGACTACTTTAGGCTCATTCATACTCACTTAGTGGCATCATTCTGAGAAAACCCTTGATTTTACTACTGTTTTCTAAAAAGAGAATTATTCCCACTTTTTACTTATAAGAAAATGAATTTCTTCTATATCAGAAATATCACCACTTTATTTAATGAATTATGATATTTGAAACTAAATGTGATATTTTGTAAACTATACCAAGATTGTTTTCGATCCATTACTATTCTGCTCTTTTTCCACTATTATTTAATTCAATCTAGAAAGATTCTGACCAATTCTACCTTATTTTGTAGATTTAGTATTGACGTTGATCTTGAGCAATGAATTTATAGATTTACACTATTTTGTCACGGTTTGAGTCCGTGCACTTATTATACTGGTGTGTGTATATATATTTATAAGTATATATATATTCGATACTAGACATAGTTGATTAATTATGATGACTATTGGAAGTCTTGGTTTGGGATTAGGTAGAGTATATGGATATCTCGAGTCTCCTATGGGTCCTTTCGTCCATGAGCCATAGTGACAGAGAAGGATGGTCTCTATAGGTCCTGCATTCGCGAGCTGCTGCATTGGAGGAGGTTGATGTGCTATGGTTTCATGGCATATTCTATACTTAAAATAAGGAAATTTTGCAACAACTTATGTATTTTTTTGGGTATGATATGATAATTGTGCAAGAAAACAAGTTTTGGAGTAAAATATGCTAGGTGGAGAGAATTTAGTGGCTCGCGAGTATGTTCCACAATACATTAACTTGACCCACGACTCACAAGTGGGGTTCGAGAGTAGGATTTGAAGCTGAAGGCAAAAGTCTAATTTCCATGATTCAAGTTGTGACACGTAAATCTAACCCACGACTCTTGAATAAGTTTCATAAACTATGTTCTGAATAGTGCTCAAGAGTCTGATTTCCATGAGAGAGACCTACGAATTGTGGGTATGGTCCACTACTTCAGTCCATAAGTCTTAGGATGTTACCAACCTAGTTTTCCTGCACAGTTAGTATAGGATTCATTTTGTATCTATAAATACTCCCATTGTGTTTTAAGATTAGCTTACACACTTTTACATTATTTTGAGGTTCTTAGACATATTATTTCTCTTAGAATTCTCAAGGTTGGGTGTTTTTATTAGCTTGAGCCTTAGTCGGATAGTTAATTTGAGATCATAAAACAAAGGTTAGTAATGCGATGCTCTAAGTCCGGGAGGAGATGAGTGAATTCATTTGACCAAGGTCAAGAGATAGTTAGGAGATACATACATTGTTAGATTTTTCATGCAAGGAATCAAGATATTCTTCTAGTACGGACAGCCTATAGACTAATGATATCAAGAGGAAAATAATCCTAGTGCTCCCATATTGATCTCAATCCAATCAACTAACAATTTTTACTATCACAATATACTTTTACTACCCCCTCCCCCCCGATTTACTTAATTGCCAGCTATGTAGACAAATCTTTGACAAAACTTTGTCCTATTCCTCATGGGATCGACCCCAACCTTGTTGGACTTTATATTTGATTCAGCAATGAATTTATACTTTTGAGAGATGTAATTTGAGTGACATTTAAATTTTGACATCATTGCCGGGGAATATGGTTACGAATTGATAGATTGAGTTAGTTGAAGTTGTTGGTTTTGTTTGATTTTTGCATTATATAATTCTAGGGCACACACAGTTGTATGTCTGGTACATGGAGTCAAGGAAAATCCCTTATTCAATTTGATCTTGAACTTGAGAGAACTTTAACGCATAATCAAAAGATAAAGAAAAGGAGTTCATGATCAAAGAGCCTTTCTCGAAGGGTTCCGTGATGACCTATTAGCATTGAATCAACCACTTCAGCATAATGTTCTTAAATCTATATAGAAAGTTAGTGCTCACTTAATGGCTAAGGAAACTTCTAGGCAAGCAGTTGTAGACGAGCAGCTAGGGAAGAAAGGGCAAGACAGGAAGAGGAAAATCATTTAGCTAAACTTGAAAGGGAAAAACTAAGGAGAAACAGAAGACATAACCCATCCAACAATATGACACTGCCCGAACTGGGGTCTTGTCGTAATGGGTATCCCAAATCCACCTAGGACCGAGGGCCACCCCCTTGACAAAGGCCAACCACCTTATACAACCTTAGATGAGCTAAATTTTGAGCATATAACAAGATTGCACAATGCTCTCATGAAGACTTTGGGATAGGATCACAACCATGATCGACCCAACCAAGTCTGTCCATACTAATTCAACCATTCATACCATGTCAAACCAAAGAGAATATTAAAACATAATATAAAAGTCAAACCCAAAATGTATTACGATGGAACAATAAGAAATTATGTCTGATGTTGCTAGCCTCCAACTTATTCCAATCCCAAAGCTGACACCAATACCGACCTCGGCCATTCCAACCCCAAAAATTCCTACAAATCCTCTATTCAAAAGAATACAAATATCTATTTGGGACATGCCCCCAACCATGGTCAAAACTAATATTCGAAAAGAAAGTAAAAAGTTTAAGAATGTCCAACATGAAATGATCCCTTTTGAAAGGATGGAAGCTTACCACTCCAGTCCAATAAGTTGTCCCTGAATTAAGTACTATGAAGGAGGATTTAAATGTTCAGTTCCTGCATAGCATGGGTATACAGCCGCCAGTAGGTAGGTTAGTGGGTGAACACTAGCATGAATCTCAGGATAAGGATAAAGTAATGCCATTTATCAAAACCAAGTGAAAACCATCCAATGTAAACAACCATACATATATATATAAGTTTTGGGATAAGGGACCGGGTTTAGCATACCATTAAAACCTTTATCTAGGTTTTGAAGCTTAACCGTCCTATCACGCATGAGCCATATGGTTTAATCTCCCCTATTGGAAGTGTCCCGATGCGTGTAGCCAAACAACCAGGTAATAACCCTGGGTTTAATAGTATATCCCTCCAATATAAATGTGGCACTCGCACGTGGCCATTGAAGACCCCTCATATTGGAAAATATAAGTTTTCGGTTTTGATTCCCCCGAGATCGCTACCTTCTACTTCCCATCATTATAGCCCAATTAAAACTATCTCCAAACAATCTAATTATCCCTTTACTAACCAAGGCTATTTCATAAACCAGTGGTATTGTCATACCACCATACTTGTAAGCATTATCCGTAGCCAAACAATTTAGATTAAGGAAGATGTCCTTTTAGTTTACCATATTAACCTCTTGGGAGACTACCATGTTCTCCACAAACATTACCAATTAACCATTAACCTTTGTAAACCATTGAAAAACATTTAATGTTTCATATATAAGTTGAAAACAAGCAAGAGTTCCATTAACATAAGGCAATGCAATGAACATATCCTTATAAGCATTTTATCAAACACCTTGGGGTCATAGGACAACCTAAACCAAATTCCATTACCATTAAACCATTACGATGAAATTCCATTATCAAAAACTACCATCAATGCTTAGAAAACTTCATTAAAACCATACAAAATCATAACCAGGCCTTTAACATCAAAACCCTTAAATCAATGATTCAAAACCAAACCATGAAATCAACCATATAACCATTCCTTTGATTGAAATTACAAGTAGGAAAAAGAATCATGCCTTAAAAAAGGAAGATTGATGGAAAGAATTCACCAAGACAAGCCCCAATGTAATCCCTTAGTTGAAACCATAACTCTTGGCCTCAAAAGCTCTTGAGAGAATTATAATATATTTTTGAAGAGATTCTAAGTGTTTAACAATAAAATAATAGGGTCAATAACCTCTTAAGTGTATTAGAAGTTGTGGATCCTTATTGGCGTAAGTAGAGAAATATCCAGAATACCCCCACTTAAATCCCATAAGAACCCAACACAGGGTTACAACTGATCTCCTTATGAGTCAAAACCTATCTTACGGTTGATACCTACCCAATTGTAACCAATACTCAACCATAGACCAAACACTATCCAGTATATGACTCAACCAACCAAGTTGTTACCTTAGAATATGATCCGTACCCATGATCTGTATCCCGGGCAGAATGTAACACTAGGAGGATCAAACACTGACCACCTTACAATTTACCTATATGGCTCATACCCATGCATTATGACTCATACTCTCAGTCGTATCCATTACAGTTTCCAATACCATCCTATGAACTAACACTATTCAGATTATGATAGGTCTTCACCACTCATACCCCAACGTACATCTCATACCATAAGTCGTAATGGGTCTAAAGAATAAGATTCATGGAAATTTTCTAAGGTCTAAACCTGGGATGCTTCAGTATCCTCTACTAGGAACATTCATCCCCAAATGATGGATAAAGTAGGGGTAACCATACTCAGAGTTATTTGCATTATCAAACATCCTTTTAACAAAGTTGTAAGACAAAAAATGCGAAGATATTAATCTTTTCTTAACAAACTCAAAAAATAAAGATGTGTTCAAGAACATATACCTTCCATACAATTATCAGGAGAAAAAAATAAGAGTCGATACTTGGACTTTAAGTACTCTTTCGCTTTCTATGTGGCCTCTTCCACCTTTGTAACACCCCGAGTTTGGTACCCTGGATGCTACACAGTGCTCATAATCTCAAAGGACCACAAGCTAACCCATTACTGGTACTACTGTAATAACTGAATAATAATACTATATAATATGAAATAATGGGCTAAAATGCCATAAGGTTCAAAGCTATAATACTGATAAAGAGAAATGATAAAATCTGATAAAATATCAGATTTTGAAATATTGAATGCTGTCTAAAAATCTAGTCTGAAAAGCCTCTAAAACTATCTGAACTGTTGAGTTGATGGGGCATGTCTCCAACTAACTCTGACTACTGAAATAGACCAAAATACTAAATGGATAAACATGTTATCAAATAATGAGTACTCAAACTCTTTCTGCTGAACATCTGAACCGCTAAGAATGCTCTGGCGCCCATGTATTTCAACCTATGGTATAAAACACCATAGCATAAAAGAAAAGTATGTGTCAGTATGTGTGAATGTACTGGTACACAAAGTGAGGTAAGGCTGAATGCAAGGGTTCATATGCATGAACAATAACAACTGAATAACACGAGTATGACTGAATGAGAGTACATGTATAAATACGTGAACTATAATTAAAATCATGATAATATTGAGTACTGAGTCTGAATACTGATTAACTAATGTAACAGATACTGATATACTATTTACTAGGTGATTGTGTCTGGCAGTCATGATTCTTGTAGAACTAGTTGAGTTTTATACTAAGCTGAGTGATTGTATCTGACAGTCCTAAAATATGTAGAACAACCTAAGTTCTTTACTGATGAATGAGATTGAGACCGTGACTATAGGAGGTAATTATCTAATCGACATGCCCCTTTCTAAACTTTTAGGGTCAAACCTGTAACCCCAGTTGAAAGGGTGTCAGTACCGTGCCATGGGTAAAGACAACTAAAGAGATACCCTCATCTGGGAGGTTCTCAAATGAGAATGGTGGGACCCTTAATTGTCAGGTTAAGCCACCTCATCAACCCTTAACTAGAAGGTTTAGATGTCTTAACCTATGCAGGCTACATAGTTTCGGAAAGCAAAGCTAGATTCTAAGTATCACACCCTCTGCTGGCAGGTGAGTCCCCATTCTTTGATTCACTTGGTGCTAAATACTACTCCTAACTGAATAGACACTGACTGATTTCCTAGTTCATACTAGGTTGGACTAATCTATTACTGAATTTATTGATTAACAGAACTGAACTGAGTTTACTAAGTTCTATAGATTGACAGAATACTACTGAGTTCTGTTAGCTGACTGAGATTACCGAGGACTGAACTAAGTACTGAATGGGACTGGATTGATACTGAGTTTACTGAGTTTTTCTGAGTTCTATAACTGAACTAGAGTATTACTGATCATGACATAACTGAGACTATTCTGTAACTGACACTGGCTCTAGGCACACAGCTAAATTGTCGGATATTAAATACCCCCAAGACTCAATATCATGAAAGTAATAAGACATGAAAATTCTTGAATACTAGACAATAGTCAACAAGTCACAATACAATCTATGAGGCATTTCATCAACCACTTGAAAGTCATGAACTTGCACATGATTATGAATGCATGCTAACACATCATAATTTCATTAAACCAATCTCCTGAGCATTCCATCAAACATATACAAGGAATAGATTTAGTATGGAGGACATTGTGAACATGTGGGCATAGCATAAGTTCATCATTTATATCACCAGAGGATCATAAAAGCACCATAATCTCAATTTAGAATTTATCAAACACATGGTAGGTGTAGCTTCATACTTGAGCATGAAAAACAGTACTAATACATCATGACTTCATAATTCAAGGGTTTCAATATAAGAGAATCAAAATTCAACTTACATACTATCATAATATCAAGAAATACATAAATATTTTAACTGGAACACATACGACAACATCAACATGATTATATTCAAACCCACAACATAAAAATCACAATTTATATTTTGAAAAAAAGTTTTTTGAAATCCAAGGGTAGAATGGACCCTTGGATGAACACTTTACATACCTTTGTTGAAGATTTTTCTGAAGTTAATGGAGGAAACCTTGAGTCCTTGATTTGAAATTAAAAACCCTAAGGCTTGTTCTTGAGAGAAATTGAGAGAAAGAGTTTATTTGCTCTCTAGCGTATTAAATTTTGTGTTTTGGGGATTGAGGGTCAAGAAAAAAAGACCCAAATACCTCCAATAAAGTGGTATTTTAATGACTAATAATTGGGTTATTGACGCACAGATCGACGTGGTGCATTGATGGCATCGATGCAATATCCAATGTGTCACTCCAAGATCACGCCGGTCCACTAGAATTACACGCTGGTAGCTGGGGGAAATATTAACCAACACGATAGTCGATGCGGTGCACCAAGATCCCGTTGGTTCACAGTTTTGGGATTCCAAACATGGTCTAAACGAGGTTCGAAAAAATTGGAAACTCATCTGGGAAAACCTGCTGACCCTCCTAATCATGAATTAACTAAAATATCAATATTTAACAGACATATGGGTCGCAAAATGAGATCACCAACTTTCAAAGGCCAAAAATAAACTAAGTCTGAATTCTTAGCTAGAATTTTCCAAGTCTGGGACCCCTTAACAAGTTTAAAGGACTGAATCAAGCTAGAAATTTTGTAGGGTCTTACAATATCTTCCCCTTGGGATCATTCATCCTCGAATAGGATGGACTAAACTAAGAGTACTAGTAGGCTGAATCTACTTACTAGACATGAACATTTGGAACATGATTATAGGACTGGTATTACTGATATACTGAATTATCAAACTAAATATTTGTATGTTATGCATGAGTACATAACTGAGCTAATTCATGAATGAACGACTGGGAGTGCTGATAAGATGAGTTTTCTAATACTGGTCATGCATATCTAATGCATGAATACATGATGGAACTGACTCATGAACATATGACTGAACATGAAATGGTATTTGATACCAAGTTTGTAACTGAAATCCGAACATAAAACTGAATAAGCTTAAGAAAAACGATTACGTTGGGCTAAGTCTGAGTTTACGAAGAAGAAGTGAGGATACTTGGTCCGCATATCTGCTTCTGCTTCCCAAGTAGCTCCCTTAATGGACTGATTCAACCAAAGAACTTTGACTAGAGGGACCTCTTTGTTCCTCAATTTGCGAGTTTGCTAGTCAAGGATTTTGAAAAGAATCTATTTGAATGAGAGGTTTTTCTGAATATTTATGCCCTTCATAGGGACTATAAATGTTGGGTCACCTATGCACTTCTTTTGCAATGAGACATGAAACAATTAATGGACTGAAGCTAGATCTGAAGGCAATTTGAGTTCATAAGCTACTTTGCCGAAATTACTGAGAACTTTGAAGGGACTGACATATGAGGGACTGAGCTTTCCTTTGTTGCCAAACCTCTTCACTCTCTTCATGGGAGAGATTTTCAAATACATAAAATTGCCAATCTCGAGATCTTTTTTGCGCATATCTATGTATGAATTCTGTCAGCTCTGAGCCTTTCTTTGATTAACTAAAATTTTTCTAAGGTATCGAATACTAGGTCAGGCCCTAAAACTGTGGCCTCACTCACTTTGAACTAAGTGATTGGAGACCTGCATCTTCTACCATAGAGAGCTTTAAATAGAGCC
Source organism: Capsicum annuum (assembly GCF_002878395.1). Classification (NCBI taxonomy): domain Eukaryota; kingdom Viridiplantae; phylum Streptophyta; class Magnoliopsida; order Solanales; family Solanaceae; genus Capsicum; species Capsicum annuum. The sequence goes on along the minus strand of NC_061120.1, from coordinate 75,853,705 downwards.
ATCTGAATACTGGAATGATAGTTGTTATTATATGCAAACTCAATCAATGGCAAGTGGTCATCCCAACTACCTTTAAAATCTATCATACATGCTCAAAGCATATCTTTGAAAGTCTAAATGGTCCTTTCTACTTGACCATTTGTCTGAGGATGAAAGGTTGTACTTAGATGAACTCGGGTACCAAGACCCTTTTGAAAAGCCTTCTAAAAATAAGAGGTAAACTAGGTACCTCTATCTAAAATAATAGATAATGGAACACCATGCTATTTGACCAACTCCCTGATATAGAGTTTGGTGTAATCCTCGACTGAATAAGAGGTATGAACTAGATAGAAATGGGTTGATTTAGTCATCCTATCTATAATGATCCAAACTGAATCATGCAGATGATGAGTACTAGGCAAACCCATCACAAAGTCCATGTTCACTTCTTCCCATTTTTAGGTAGGTATACTGAAATCCTGCGTGGACCCACTAGGCTTCTGAATACTCAATCTTAACCTGCTAAAATATTAAGCACTTAGCCACAAACTCTAAAACATCTCTCTTCATCCTACTCCACTAATAGATTTCCCACAAATCGCGGTATATCATAGTGGCCCCAGATAAATAGAGTAGCATGCTCCATGCTCTTCTGCAAGAATTCACTGCCTCAAGTGATCTACACCTGGCACACACAGACGAACCTGACAATTCAATACACCATCTGCCCTTTAGGAGAAAACCTCTACCTTCTGATCTCTGACTGGCTCTTTCAACTTGACTAAATTGGGATCTCTATCCTATTTTTTCTTTATTTGGAAACTTGAGGTAATTTTGACTTTTCTGAACCCACACATTACCTTCTGTTGAATTGACTAAGCGGACACCTAGTTGGGTAAGCTAATGAACTTCCTAAACTAACTTCTTCTTACTGTCCTCAACATGACAAACACTACCCATAGAAAGTCTACTGAGAGCATCAGCCACTATATTGGCCTTTCTCAGGTGATAAAGGACACTCATGTCATAGTCTTTCAACAACTCCAACCACCTTCTTTGACGGACGTTTATGTCTTTTTGAGAAAACACATACTGAAGGTTTTTGTGATCTGTGAACACATCTATATGCACCCCATACAAGTAGTGACTCCAAATTCTTAAGGCAAATACTACTGCTGCTAACTTGAGATTATACGTCGGATAATTGTTCTCATGGGTCTTAAGATGCCTGGAGGCATAGGCTATGACCTTACCATGATGCATGAGGACACAACCCAAACCTACTCTGGATGCATCACAATATATCACAAACCCACCCGAACCATCTGGAAGAGCCAAAATTAGAGCTGAGGTGAGTCAAGTCTTCAACTCTTGAAAACTCTTCTCATATGAATCTGAACACTAAAATTTAACTTTCTTCTGAGTCAACCTGGACATAGGGGATGCAATAGACAAAAATCCCTCAACAAACCTCTTGTAATATCTATCCAAACCTAAGAAACTCTTGATATCTAATAGAGTGATAGGTCTGGGCCTATTTCTCACCATTTAGTCTTGTGGAGATCAACCCTAATGCCATTACTGGAGACGATATGACCAATAATGCTACTGACCTTAGCAAAAATTCATACTTACTAAATTTGGCAAATAACTGATGGTTTTTGAGAGTCTACAATATTATTTTAAGATGGTCTGCATAATCATGCTTACTACGGGAGTAAACAAAAATGTCATCTCTGAAGACTATAACGAACATGTCGAAGTACTTCTTGAACACACGATTCATCAAGTCCATGAAGGTTGTTGGGGTATTGGTAAGACCAAAGAACAAGACTAAGAATTCAAAGTGACCATACCGAGCTCTAAAAGCTATTTTTGTGATATCACATTCTCTGACTCTAAGCTAATAATACCCTAACCTGAGGTCTATCTTAGAGAAGTAACTGGCTCCCTGAAGTTGGTCAAACAAGTCATCAATTCTGGGAAGGGGATACTTATTCTTGACTGTGACCTTATTGAGCGATGGTATTCTATTCACAATCTAAGAGAACCATCTTTATTATGCATGAATAAAACTAGCACACCCCATGGGGACATACTGGGTCAGATGAATCCCTTGTCTAAGAGATCCTTCAATTGTTAGAGTTGAATATTTACCAAATGAGATGGTTAGAGTTGCTAAAAGATTATGATATGAGCATGTCGTACCATCCGATCAAGGCCAATGTAGTGGCAGACGCCCCTAGTAGATTATCTATGGGTAGTATTGCTCATGTAGAGAAGGGTAAGATAGAGTTAGCTTGTGATGTGCATTGTCTGGATAGATTGGGTGTTAGGTTGCTTGATTTTGCTGAGGGAGTATTTTGGTACAGAGTAGTTTCGAATCCTCTTTAGTTTCGAAAGTGAAGAAAAAGCAAGACTCAGATGCTAGTTTGGTCAGACTGAAGGAGTCAGTTAAGGACCAAATGGTAGAGGTTTTCTCCCAAGGGGGAGATGAAGTGTTGAGATTGAAGAGTAGATTGTGTATTCCTTGTGTTAATGATCTGAGGTAGAGAATTATGACTGAAGTGCTTAGCGAGCGATATTTTATTCATCCCGACATTACCAAGTGTACTATGATTTGCAAGAAATCTATTAGTGGAGTGGCATAAAGAAGGATATAGAAGAGTTTGTGGAAAAGTGTACGACCTACCGACAAGTTAAGGTAGAGCACCAGAGACCTGGTAGTGTGATACAAAAATTTGGTACACCTACTTGGAAGTGGGAAAAGGTGGATATGGATTTCATGACTAGTTTACCTCTTTCGTGCCATCACCATAATTCTATTTAGGTTGTTATAGACAGGATGACTAAGTCAGCGCATTTCTTGCCCGTGCATATATCCTATACAACTGAGGATTATGCTAGATTATATATTTGAGAGTTGTTCAAGTTGCATGGAGTTCCCTTATCTATCATCTCAGATAGGGGTACTCAGTTTACTTCTCAGTTTTGGAGGGAATTCCAGAAGAGTCTTGGTACCCAAGTTTATTTGAGTTCCACTTTTCATCTGCAGATAGATGGTCAGGCTGGAAGGACCATCCAAACTTTGGAGGATATATTAAGAGCATGTGCACTTAACTTCAAAGGTATTTGGGATGAGCATTTACCATTGATTGAGTTTGTGTATAATGATAGTTACCATGCTAGAATCAAGATGGTACCATTTAAGGCTTTGTATAGTAGAAGATATAGATTACCCATAGGTTCGTTTGAAGTAGGTGCGACTACTTTAGTTGGACCTGATGCAGTGTTTGAGGCTATAGAGAAGGTGAAGCTGATTAGAGAAAGGTTGAAGACAAACCAGAGTCATCAGAAGTCATATACAGATGTGAGAAGAAGAGACCTTGAGTATGAAGTTAATGACTTGGTGTATCTAAAAATCTCACCCATGAAAGGGGTGAAAAGGTTTGGCAAGAAGGGGAAGCGTATTCCCCAGTATGTTGGCCCTATAGAATCCTAAGACGGGTAGGAAGAGTTGCCCACAGAGTTGTCAGTTTTGCATCTTATCTTTCATGTATCCATTCTTAAGAACCACATTAGTGATTCCGTTGTTATGGATCTTTCAGAGAGCTTAGATATCCCAACTAGCCTTTTATTTAAAGATATTCCAGCTGAGATTCTAGACCACTAGATCCATAAACTGAGGAAAAAGAGGTTCCTTTGGTCAAAGTGTTGTGGCAAAATCAGTCAGTTGAGGGTGCTACTTGGGAAGCCAAGTCAGATATGACATCCAAGTATCCACACCTATTCTCCATAAGTTCAAATCAAGCCAAAGGTATCATTCTTTCTTAATTCATCCCCTTTCTAATCAAATTTACAGTCATATAGTTATTCTTAATATAAGTACATGCATTCTTTGAAGTATTCAAGAGTTTAGAATGATAGAGAGTCTGTTTAGCAAGTTGCTTCAGCTATGCATACTCAGTTTCCTCTGTACTCTTAGCTTGATGAGTGTCATTTTAGGATGAATGTTCCCAAAGGGGAGCTATTATAATACCCCCAAAATTTTTGTTAAGCTTAATTTCATCTCTAGAAGGCTAAGGAATGACTTCCTAAATGTGTAACGTTTAAACCATATAGAATTTCCCTAATTTCGACTTTTTATCATGTGGGAATTTTAATTATCTTTCCAATGATATAAAGATTTGCCCAAATCCAATAACTGGGCAAGAAGTTATGGCAAATTTAAGTCCTAGTCATAAAACAGCGTTATTTTAGTGCTTGGCGCATTATGGAGATGCTTTATTTGATAATTGTCAATTTCTAGTGGAACTCTACAATATCGGTGCATCGTGCTGAAGTTCCAGGTCCCAACCAGTGGGACAACATGATAGCACCGCATCACGGTGACCCCCAGAATCTAATTTGTCAAATTCCAATGAGCCACCGTGATAGTGGCGCATCGCAGTCGCCCATAAAATTAGGTTTTCCATTTCAATTTTTCAAGATTCATACAGATGTTATAAAGGGTACTTTGAACTTTTACCAAGCCTCTTAAACCATACAAACATCAGATTTGAAGTCATTCTAAGCATTATATGAGGTTTTCTTAAGATTTCTCTCAAATAAAAACCCTAAGTACCCAAAACCTCTTCCAGGATCTCAAGAATTCTCCATAGATTTACCAATTTGAGTCAAGATTCAAGGTTCTCCAGTCAAGTTCTTGAATAACCCTCATCCAAAAGTATGAGAAAGAGTCTCAAGCAAGTTTATCCACCCAAGTTCATAACCTGAGGTATGTGGGGTTTGAACAAGAACACTTTTTTCGTTCTTGTGCCCAAAGATTTGATTTTTTCTAAATTAATTTCATGTTTTTGCAAGTGGGTCTATACCCAAATTATATTATTTTGAGAATATGAATTGATACGTTGTTCAAGCTTTGAATTGCATGATTATTTTGTTTATTTATGATTTGACTTGATAATTCATGTTATAAATTGCACATTCCTATAGTGATGTGATATTTTCAAGGGTTTCCAAGACTGGTGTCATGAATTAAGCTTTATTGTGAAATTGTGATCCTTTAAGAATATATATGCCTTAAATGCAAGAATGACTTGTTGATACTTTCTAAAGTGTTTCAAGAAGGGTATTGATATTTCCATGCTATTAAAGTTTTAAAGCTTATTGGTGAAAGTCTACCAATGTTTCAAGAAAAGAGTTGATTTTAATCCTAATCTAAGAAAGAAAATCCACACCATTTGATTTAAGCTAAAGGAAAGTATAGTTGTCTTCTATAGCATATTTCTGAGTTATTTAAGGTGGATTTTTCTTAAAAGTTCTGAGCTCAAGTAAGGAAGTAGTATTTAGCACCGAGTTGGGCTTAATTCCAAGGTCTCATGCCCCAGAACTATGAGCCACCATAGGATTTAATGTACCCCAAGTGGTTTAAGATGGTGATCACTAAAAGTTAAGGTTCTACTCTGATGGCAAGGATAGAACAGCTCTCCCCAATGTAGGCAAGACGTTGGACTCCATGTCAGGTCACATGGTTTATGTAGGTTAGAAAAAACTCCCAAGTTTCCTAGATTCTCAAGTCTTAAAGTTCTTAAGGTGAAGTCCTTGAGTTTCAAAGAAGTTCCTTGTTTTCAAAAGACTAAAGTGCATATTCTAAAAGTTGTTGTTTTAAGAGTTCAACTAGTTTACAAACTTGAGATCAAAGATAGAATACAGATTTAGAATAAAGTGTAATGGCTGACATGATTTATACTACATGTTTCATTATTCATGATTTCTGAGAGTTTTATTCAAGCTATGTGAGTCATCTACAATACTATGTATGTTTTCTATAAAGACTTATTGTATTGATATGTAGTTGCATACACCCCCATATACTCAGTACATTCCCAAGTGCTGATCCACATATACGTCTTTGTGCTATATTGTCTCATCATATAGGTTCGGGTGCTCAGTCCCAGCAGCGTCAGTGATCCCGAGTACCTTTATCAATATCTCTACTGTGGTGAGTCCTCATGGTTAGAGGGCCTATCTCCAAACACTTCAGTATTTTTAGTAGTCATTCTACTATTTTCAATTCAGTTTAAGTCAGTCAGGGATCTATCCTAATGGCTCTTTAGTTTATTAAGTAGCAGAGGCTTTATCAGACTAGATGGTCAGTATGTTTAGATTTTCAGTATTTTGTTACTTTTACAGTACCCATTCGGATTTCTGTTAGACATGATATGACATGATTCCTTATTTTTCTCTCATTACCTTTAAGTAAGCTTTATACTAAGTAGCATGCTCAAAGGGTTAGCTTTGGGCTACTTGTAGCCTTATGCACCGTGTGATGCTCCGGGACAGGATTTCGGGGCGTTACAAATATATCTTTCCAGATTTGGTACACCCTTAACAATCATTAGTGATGATGGATTTCACTTTTTTAATAGTATTTTCAAATCCTTACTTGAGAAATATGGTGTGAACCATAAGGTGGAAACACCTTACTATTCTTAAATAAGTGGTCAATTAGGTCTAATGTGTGAGTAGATGCTAACACATTTGAGGATTTTAACTCAGAATAATTGCAAAGTCTTAAGCAAATTTTGTTAGTTTTGATTTTTTTTTTATTGTGTTAATGCATATGTGAGTGATAAGGGAGGAAACAAAAGGAAAGAAGAGCAAATCGGTTAGAATCTAGTGCAAATAAGTTGAAGTAAAGCTGACGACATTTCTGAAGCGCCCTTAGATATGTGAAAGGTTGTCAAAGTCACCGTCAACCGTACACAGAATCTAAAGAATTGAAGTGACGTAAGACGAACTTTTTGAAGCGCCGTCACAACTGTGATAAAGAGTCAAAATTGTCGTCAACTCAAAGCAGAATATGATGATTTCCAATGAAGAAATGACGACAATTTTCATGCGCCATCACTTAATTGACACTCCATCATATTTGACGTCAGAAGACTTAGAAGATAAAAATTCACTGGAATCTTTGACGATATCTTGCACACATCGACAGACGTCTGACACGCCATCATGATAGCCGTCGACTATTCCAAAGAGAAAATTGAAATCTTAATTTTTTTTCCTTCTTTAGAATTAACTATTTAAAGACTTGTTTTAGAGTTTTTAAAGGATCTTTATCTTTTCTTTTTTTGGATGTTTATGATTGAGAAGCTATCAGACAATTAACTCGGAGTGTGGCACGTAAAACTGCTTCATCTTTTTCATCAGATATTTTTCTTGTTTTCATTCCAAACACTTATCAATTATTGTGGGTTTTTATCTTGTGATTGAATTGAATAAATACTTTATGGGTTTCATCCATTAGTAAATCTATCCATATTATCATGAATCCAACTTGTTATTTCGTTCATCAAATCATGAGCGGCTAATTCTATTAGCCCGAGTTAAGGGATCCATGGATTAGGGTTTGATATGCTTCTAGGTATTTAAAGGATTCAAAGAGTAGTAGGACATCTTGAAATTCTGTTGCTTTAACTTGAATCTATTGGTTACAAACAATAGGTTATGCCTTAGGCTTATTTGCTTTTAACAGAGAAAAAAACTAGAGGACGTGAATTATCAACAGGGACTCGGAAGCTACCAACCTTCTGTTTAATGATTGATGTAGTAACTGAATTAGTCTACCTGATATAAAATCCTATTGGAAATAGATAAGTTATCTAAGTTTGAGAGAATTAGATAATAAATTGTCTGGTGAGGTCGAGAGATAAGTCAGATAGTATCGTCGTTAGGGATATTCTACTATTTCTACTTACTTCAAAAGTCTTAAGCATTACCTAGTATCTGTCAATTCCCAAAACCCATTTATCTTGGTTACAAACACTAAAATATTGAAAGTGACAATTGACTTTCTGTGAAACTTAACCCCCCATTTTCAGAAATAGTAAACTACCAATAAAGTATTTCATAAACAAATCGAAGTTCACACCCTATTCCCTGTGGGATTCGACCCCAACCTAGTTGGGTTTTATATTAACAACGATCTCTTACACCCATTCAAGAGTGTAGTTTGAGCGTTATCAAAAATGGCGCCGTTGCCGGGGAATACGATTGTAGACTAAAAGTTTGTACGCAAAAATTTACTGATAGTTAAGTTTCCTTGATTTATGTTTATTTGTTGTTTTTGTCTATTTTTGTAATATGTTGTGTATGCCAAGAACAAGAATTTTCAGAGAACTGCTATTACCAATCAACCCGGAACCTCAGCTGTTAGGGAGAATGGCTGAACAACAGAAAATAGAGAGACTACCTACTTTGGCCAAGGCTCAGGTGATTGTGTAGAATTTAGGTAAACAAGCACGTCTCCAGAACCATAATGATGAAGACTTGGGTGATGAGGAATTGTTGAATTCTCAACACCCAAGGAGATCTGAGCAAGTTGTTGCACCAGTGTAGCGAAATGTCAATAGAAACTGTCCAGTTCGAGGAAAATATAGTCGACAACCTATTTAATATGAGGCTGATGAAGATGATGAAGGAATGGACGGATCTGGTGTAACGGGTGCTATTATTGGCACCAGGTGCAAAATTCAGCATAACAAGTACCATGATCCAACTCCTGAATCTGAAGAGGATATTTGGAGGCTTTCCTGGTGATGATCCGAAGATGCATTCAGTGAACTTCATTACCATTTGCAAATCCTTTGACAATCCAGGAGTGAGCCAAAATGCAATCAGGTTGAGGTTGTTTCTGTTGTCTCTATCTGGAGAGGCAACAATATGGTTGAATGAACTAGAGCCTGATTCTATAACCAACTTGAGACAGTTAAAAGATGCATTCCTAGAACGGTTCTTTCCATCCTCCAGAAGGGTACAGTTGAGGGATGAAATTAGTAACTTCAGAAAGCTCCCGACTGAATCATTACACAAAACCTGGGAAAGATTTAAGAAGAAACCTGCATAATTTTTGAACCACAACATGATGGACTTGCACTTGAAGGAGACTTTGTATTGATCTTTCAACTCTGTGACAAAGCCAATTGTTGACAATGCTGCAGATGGTTCATTTATTGACCTCTCTTTTCTAGATGCTTTTGACATGCTGAATAGAATGATCAAACAGAGTCGGGCTTGGCACACTAGGGATTCTGTGGTGGCTAGCCCGACTATTGATGGTGGTATAACTATAGAGCAGCGTAGAAGGGATAAGGAGTGAGATCAGGACATGGCCCATTTGAAGACCTAGATGGACTCGCTAGCCAAGCACTTGGTATCTAGTAAGACTGAAATGGTTAAAGCAGTGAAATATCAGGGTACTATTTCTACAGGTGTTGATGCAAAGGCAAACTATATAAGTAATCAGGGGGGTTTTCGAGGCAATAGCCAAGGGAACCAAGGAAGGAGTTTCTATGACAAGCTTGATTATAAAGATAGGGAGCAGGGACACTGGAGAAACAATAATGATAGGAGTGGTTTATATGTTCCTCCTGGAAATCGGGATACTGCAACAACTAGTTCTGGCAAGATGTCTACGGAGGACATGATGGAAAAGTTGTTAAAGGGAGTTGAAGCTACGAACTCGAGGGTAACTACTATGAAGAGTGAGTTTTCTACCCTCAGTCAGTTGGTTAGCTCACACTTTGCTTCTATTAAGCAGTTGGAGCAACAGATGAGCCAACTTTCTACTACACTAAACTAGAGAAAAGTTGTTACTTTACCTAGTGATATGGTGTAAAACCCAAGGACTGATGGCTCTTGTATAGCGATTACCACTTGAGGTGGTAAGATGTTATGTGACCCTCCTTTGGGTAAATCTATGGGGAATGAGGTAAGTGTTGATGAATTAGAAGGAAGAAATCCAGTGAAGTCTAACAAGCTGGATGGTTTTATTGATATTTTAGAGAAAGAAGATAAAAAGAAAGGGGAAGTGGTATTGAAAGAAAGGCCAAGACCACCACCTCCCTTTCCTCAGCGATTGAGGAAGAAAGCAGATAACGAAAAATTTAGCAAATTCATGGTAATACTGAAACAACTGACAGTGAATGTGCCATTGATGAAGGAGCTTGAGCAAATGCCAAACTATGCTAGATTTATGAAGAAATTGTTAACAAAGAAGTGGAAGGTAAGTTGTGAGCCGATGGACAACATCCAATACTGTAGTGTTTTTTCTTCACAATCCTAAGTGCAGAAAAAGCTTGACCCTGGAGCATTTACTATACCGTGAACAGTTGGGTCCATGAAGTTTACCAAAGCTTTATGTGACTTAGGAGAAAGTATTAATCTGATTCCACTTGATATCTATAAGAAAATTGGATTGGGGGAACCTACCCCCACAATTATGCATCTTGTGATGGTAGACAGATCGGTAAAATGACCAGTTGGTATATTGCATGATTTACCAGTAAAGGTGGATGACTTTATTCTGCCTGCAGATTTTATGATATTAGATTATGATGTTGATTTTGAGGTTCCCATTATTTTGGGTAGACCACTGTTAGCCACGGGAAGAGTACTAGTTTATATGGAGCTGAATGAGCTAAGGTTCAGGTATGGAAAAAGGGAGGCCAGATTCAAAAATCATCCTCCTATGAAGTAAGTGGAGGAGATGAATATCTTCTCAGCTGTGGATGTATTCTAGGAAAATGGTAATGAGGTATCAATACCATATCTTGACAAAGTATGAGTAGTCGAGATAACCAAGTTGTGTTGCGACATTAAATCGGGCATTGTTTAGGAGGCAACCCAAAGTTTTAATTTTGTTGCACTAGTGTTGTTAATATTTGTAGCTAAGAGTTATACAAAGGAGGTGAACTGGTTCCAGTTAGCTTGAGAAGGTTGATGTTAATTTTGATGGGCTATCACAAGTATGACAAGCCGTGAGAAAAGTCATCAAAACAATCAAGACAAAGCCATATACTGTTAAGGCTGACAGTAATTTTGAAGCACCGTATGATCTCTGATGGGCCGTAAAAACTTCTGTCAAATGAGTTGGGCCCAGTTTAGAAATTTGAGCTAGCCCGGCCCAGCTACAGCTGTTCACATTCCCGCGTACTAGAGATACTTTTTTTCAGTTTTGGTTTTCTTTCCTTAGTGAATTATTTCCCTTCCTTTTTCAAAGTTATTTCCATCTAAGGCAAAATTTTAATACTTTCCTTGTAAGTTGAATCTTGAGAGTTGAGTCAAGAAACCTTTCCTCTCTCTTATTATAGTCTTCTCTCACTTATAATTCTAAGTGCTCAAAGTACATCAGCTAAGATTCAACATTCAGAACTGATCATGGCACCCAAGAAAAAGAATCAAACTACACCAAAGAAAGCAGTTTAAGAGAGTGTACCTCAGAAAATTGTCAATGAGGACTTTGATTATGAAGATGATGAACCATTTCTCAGATGGACCAGAAAGAGGGCTGGTCCAAAGACACCACCTCCACCTAAGCCTATTGAGATGGAGGATACTGATGATACTGAGGTAACAACATCATCTGAGCAAGCATCGGAGGAACAAGGATCAGAACACACTGAGAAGGAGTCAGAGGACACCTAATAAGAATCTGAAAAGGAGGGTTCTAAGAAGCCTGCAGCTGAAGAAATTGAGTCTAAATTACCATCATCGGAGCAGCAAGGTGATAAGGATTCTCCAGTACGGGGAACTTTGGTGAAATGGAAAAACTCCGAGATTAGGAACAATGTAAGATGGTAAATCCCTGGAGCTGAAAAAAATCTTTTGGGACGGACTTCGTAGAACAGATCAAAGAAGTGCTCGAAGGACAATTTTAGAGGAGAAGAAGATTATCACTAGAGGATTGATCAGATACCCTAAGGTGATGCAAAAACTCAAGGATTATGGCCTGGATTGGACTACTAGGGGAAGCGGTGTTTACAGTCCTTCGTTAGTCTGGGAGTTCTACACGAACTACCAGGCTACGGTGGAAAATATGTGCAAAGAAGGGGATAGAACTTCAGATAAGCCTCTACTGACCAAAGTTGCAGTACGTGTAGTGAGGGTGGATGTATCAGATGCCACCATAAATAGGTTTCTTTATGGGCCAGCCTTCGTCCCATGAGCCACGTCACCTACATTCTATGCCCGATTGAAGCATCAGGAAAATCAGTGCAAATGGATAGCAACTCTCATAGCAGATGGGGAATCTGAGTGGCTGAATAATCCTGCAGAAAAGATAACCAAAGTGTCTCTAAATTCAGAGGCAAGATTTTAGTAGGGAGACAACATATTGGGGGATGATCGAGCAATATTGGTTGCAAGCTTGATAGATAGAACTCCCTTAGATTTTGGAGAAATTATAGCAGAAGAGATCAAGATTTGGCTCGCAAGACCCGATGCTGCATATCCATTCCCAAGTCTAATTAATAGGTTGAGTGAAGCAGCTAATGTACCTAAGATTTCAGGTATTGATGTTGAGTTACATGTAAAAAAGACCCACAACCCTGTCAGAAAAGATGAAATTCAGCCGGGCTTGCGACTTGATTGAGATACAGTTGGCGCAGCAGATCCTCCAGTCACTAAGACTGTTTTAGCACTAGATATAGGGGTGTAAAGCTCTGAAGCTATACCACCACCAGCAGCATATTCATCTCAAGCAGGCTCAGTGCCTCAAAGTGAGCCGACTACCTCAGTTCCTCCAGCAGCAATAGGTTTTGCATTTCAGCTGATTGATATCAAGAAGGTGGCTAAGCAAGCAAATTGGTGCGAGGTACAACTACAGGCCTTTGCCAAAAAGTTTGTTGCTGCTATGGATAAAAGAATCAAGGATTTACTTGAACCTTTCATGACTTTGCCTGGGCGGGTGGCAGATCAAGAGAATAGATTTGATGCTCGAGAAAGAAAGATGGTAGGTGTTGATCTTGCCACTTTTAGGGCTACATTAGACAGGGTGAAGGCTGAGGTTGGGATGTTGTAGCAGCACCAAATTATGGTACCAACAGGATCATCCATGCATGATATAAGGGAAGAAATTCCTATCCTTGATCTTACTATGGATTCCCCAAAGAAAAAAAAAGGGGAAAAGAAAGGCAAGAACAAGAGAGATGAGCTGGATAGTAAAGAGGAGAGAAAAGCTATAAAGAAAGCAAAGAAGAAGGCATAGAAGGAAGACTTCGAAAGGGAAAGATTGAAGTCTCTGGCTAACACAGAGAAATAGAAAGCAACCATCAAAGCTAGGGTTGCAGGTGCTTCATCAAGCCAGGCTCCAGCCACTGCAAAGGCAGATGCTACGAGTGGGGGAAAGACAACAGATAATGCAGTAGCATGGTTGAAGACCCAGGATCCACATGCTTGACTATCTTTAAGTATATCCTAACCCTTAATGCTTTTTATTTCTTGATTTTAAGTTGAGGGTATAGGGGAACTGTTGTTATAACATGTTCTGTAGATAATTAGGAGTAGTACAAGTACTTGAGGCAGTTAGCTTGTTTTGTGATTTTTGAGTACCTCTCTAATGGTCTGATCTGTTGTATACTATATGGATTGCATCCATTTTGACCACTGTGTATCTATTTTTGGCATTAATATGGCAAATAAATAACCTGTAGAAAACAAATGCATGAAATGGATGAGTAGTGATATGCGATATACTTGTGTGCCATGTGCGTGTAAGGTCTTACTCAGTTCCTGTTGTGCGTTGAATCCAGAACTTTCCCAGTTAGTCATGCCATAGTCATAGTATAGGTTTTAGGAAAGGATCATCGGTCGTTTTTGCATGTTAACCCATTTTAGCTTAAATGACCATCCAATTGTGAATAATATCCCTTGATCCCTCTTTTAGCCTAAATAGACTAGTTCTTTCTTGTATATCTTTCATCTTCCCATTACATCACAATGAACCTATTTTGGCCCTGGCCCTCCTTGGACACTATGCACCTTGACTTAGGCAAATAACCTAAGTTAAGGGTGGATACTATAGGGGTGCGTGATGCAATATGAGTATGAAGAGAGGTAAAAGAAGAAAAATGAATAACTAGTTTGGTGCCGTGAAAAAAAAATAGGAAAAGATAAAAACTGAAAAAGTTAATTTAATTTTTGAACAGACAGCACCCATCTTAAGCAAGCTTGACAAATAAAAGAGGGAGGAAAAGAAGGTTAAAAGTTGAAACCCCAAGATTGAATGTAGTGCCAAGGAGGTGTAGTCACTATGAAATACCCATGAATATCATACCTTCCCCTAGCCTACATTACAAGCTTAAGAAAAGCCCTATAATGATCCTAACTGACTTTTCTGAAGACTTAGGTACTGACTATAAGGGAAAGCCTATGGCATTTGATACGCAATGTTGGAAATTCATTCTGAGAAAGAGTCTTATGTTCATCCCTATGTCTATACATGTGAATCTGAGTGAAAAAAAGGATTCCTTTGTTGTGAGGGCACACTAGGTATGTTGGTAATTACTGCTTTGTTTGGATAATGTAATTTGGTTATGTGTTAGGTTGTTATAGCTGATATTTTTGCCATTCTAGATACTTGTGAGTTACATGGTGATTTTCAAATACTAGGCACAGTTGATTTTACTTTGATTGATCATGGAAATGGTGCATATATTCTGACCTGATAAGAGTAGTTAGCTGCCGAATTGTACTTTGTATACTCCTAGTTATGTTTTGGTTTCTTGAGGACAAGCAATTGTTTTAAGTTGACGGTGTTGATATGTGAGCAGATTCTAACACATTTGAGGCGTTTAACTCGGAATAATTGTAAAGTCTTAAGAAACTTTTGTTAGTTTTGATTGTTTTTATTTTGTTAATATAGATGTGAGCGATAGGGGAGGAAACAAAAGGAAAAAAGAACAAATAAGTTAGAATCTGGTGCAAATAAGCTGAAGTAAAGCTGATGACATTTCTGAAGCACCATCAGATATGTGAAAGGCTGTCAAAGTCACCGTCAAGCGTAGACAGAATCTGAAGAATTGAAGTGATATGTGACAACCTTTTTGAAGTGTCGTCGCAACTATGATAAGGCATCAAAATTGTCATCAACTCGAAGCAGAACATGATGATTTCCAATGAAGAAGTGATGACATTTTTTGTGCGTCGTCACTTAATTGACATGCCGTCAGAAGACTTAAAAGATAAAAATTCACTGGAATCTTGGATGATATCTTGCACACATCGTCAGATGTCTGGCACGCCGTCAAGATCGCCGTCGACTATTCTGAAGAGAAAACTAAAATATTAATTTTTGTTTCCTTATTTAAAATTAATTATTTAAAGACTTGTTTTAGGGTTTTTAAATGATCTTTTCATCTTTTATTTTTTTGGATCTTTATGATTGAGAAGCTATCAGACAATTAACTCGTAGGGTGGCACATAAAACTGCTTTATCTTTTTCATCCTTTATTTTTCTTGTTTTCGTTCTAAACACTTATCAATTATTATAGGTTTTTATCTTGTGATTGAATTGAATAAATACTTGTTGGGTTTCATCCATTAGTAAATCTATCCATATTATCATGAATCCAACTTGTTATTTCGTTCATCAAATCATGAGCGACTAATTCCATTAGCCCGAGTTATGGGATCCATGGATTAGGGTTTGATATGATGCTAGGTATTTAAAGGATTCAAAGAGTAGTAGGATATCTTGAAATTTTGTTGTTTTAACTTGAATCTATTAGTTGCAAACAATAGGTTATGCCTTAGGCTTCTTTGCTTTTAACAGAGAAATAAACTAGAGGACGTGAATTATCAACAGGGACTCGGAAGCTGCCAACCTTCTATTTAATGATTGATGTCGTAACTGGATTAATCTACCTAAGATAAAATCCTATTGGAAATAGATAAGTTATCTAAGTTCGAGAGAATTAGATAATAATTGTCTGGTGAGGTGGAGAGATAAGTTAGATAGTATTGTCGTCAGGGATATTTTGCTGTTCCTACTTATTTCAAGAGTCTTTAACCATTACCTAGTATCTGTCAATTCCCAAATCCTATGGTGAACATAACTATGGTCTCCCATTTATCTTGGTTACAAACAGTAAAATATTGAAAGTGACAATTGACTCTTTGTGAAACTTAAACCCCTATTTTCGGAAATAGTAAACTACCAGTAAAGTATTTCGTAAGCAAATCAAAGTTGACACCTTATTCCCTGTGGGATTCAACCCCGACCTAGTTGGGTTTTATATTAACAACAACCGCTTACACCCATTCGAGAGTGTAGTTTGAGCGTTATCAAGGTCTCCAACAGAAAGATCAAGTCTATTTGGCGAAGACTGTGAATGCCAATAGGATTGATTGGTCTAGAAAACTAGATGATACATTATACACCTACTAAACAGCTTACAACACTCCTATTAGTGCATTTGCATATCAGTTTGTGTATGGAAAAGCATGCCACTTATCGGTTGAACTTGAGCATAAGGCGTTGTTGGCACTAAAAATGCTAAAATTTAAGTAAAGTGATTTAGCACAATTATGACTGAAGAAGATAAATCAGATGAATGAGTTTTTGCATCCGTCCCTATGAGTTTAGCTTTGTACAAGGAAAATATGAAATTGTACTATGATACAAAAATTGAAAGAGAATTCCAACCCGATGATTTGCTTTTGTTGTATAATTTGAGACTTCGCTTGTTTTATAGAAAGTTAAAGTCTAGATGATTTGGTCCATTCATTATTGTGAGGGTATTTCCACATGGTTTAATCGAGATGCAACTAAGTAGTGATGTCTCATTCAAGGTGAACAGACACCGTGTTAAGCATTATATGGGAAACACAGAAGAGATTAAGTTATGTGTAGATTTGAGACTTGATGAAGTCTATGTAGTCAAGGGAGTTGGTTCATGTTGTGAAGTTAAATCAGGTGCTTTATGGAAGGTAGCCCATTGGTTTATTAGTGAAGTATGAGTACCCAACATTGCCACGTCGTGTCACGGTGTTAAATCAAGCGTTGCTTGGAAGGCAACCCAAGGTTTTAGTGTTAACCTAGTTTTGTTTTTTCAGGAAAGGAATCAAGCAAGAACCAATGAGATAAAAAAAGGGAAATCAAAAAATTATAGATAAGTCTACTCACGAGTAGAGTCTACAGGGCGTGACTCAGGTCTTCAAATTATTATTTGGACTCTTCAGAATCAGAGTGGATTTCTTAATCTCAGAACATGACCCACGACTTGAACCCATGAATCATGAATCGTGATGTTTCCCAAATTACAACTCTTAAAAAGTATAACCCAGTCATTCATCAAATATAGAACCCATAAGAAATAGGATGGAAATCAGTTAAAAGATTGTTAATATAGCTCAAAAGTGCAGAAAGTAAATAAAGGGTTTTTATAAGAATAGTAGTAATAGTAACAATGTTAGAAAGAGTTGTTATCAGTATGAGATGATTAGTAGGATTGTGTTCCCCCTTAATTCTTAAACTTGTAGAGTTATCGTCCTCGGCAAACTATCTTTGTGCCTTGTATGCAGAATCTAACAAGTTATGTATCACCTAGCTATCTATCGACCTTGCTTGGGTGAATTTCACTCATCTCTTCTCGGTCTTAGAGTGTCGCATTACTAACCCTTGTTCTAGATCCCAGAGTAACTATCTCCTCTCAGTCCCAAGTTTATTAGATGAAAGTTGGTAGCTTTAAATTACTATTGTGATCTCTTTTTACTAATCTCGGCCTCTTTCTCAAGTCAATATTGACTACAGGAAGGTTCCTAACATTTGTAACTATTAAGAAAGCAGTCAAAGTGAAGTAAACGATAATGCATGAAAGAACACCAATCAAGAATAACTTTGCAGTTCCTCTACTTCGTTAATTCATCAGGGTTCCCACAACCCTAGTTATAGTATTTAGCTATTCATGATCGTAAGAACACATATATAATAATTGCATCATATATCTGTTCAAAATCTCAACTTTATATCAAACCCAAAAAACCAAGAACAAGAACTCCAAGATCAAAACTATATCTCATAACTCAAAATAATGTAATAAGTGTATAAAGTGTGTAAACAACTTAAACTATAATGAAACATCCCATGGGTATTTATAGATACATCAAAAACCCTAGAAAACCTATCATAAACAAAGTAAGAAATTTGAGTTGGCACCAACCTACGACGACCCCACTCATGGGCCGTAGGTAGGTTCATAGAAATCAGAGGAAACTTTAGGCCTTAGATTACCTACCTATAAGAGGTACCTACAAGGCCGTAGGTACCACCTAAACCTCGTAGGTGGGACTTTGTAGGAATCTGAGGAAGTTAAAAACTCTTAGAACTTTCAGCACCCTACCTACGTGCCCTACCTATAGGCCGTAGGTAGTCTTGTAGGTAGCCTTCCAGCTTTCTTTCATCCCCTTTTTCTCCTTCTTTGCTCCAAACTCTAGTTTCCTGCAAAACCAACATAAAAACACATCACATCTAACAAAAAAACCTAAGTACTTACATAATTTCCTTGTTTTAAGCATCAAAAGTTCTATGAAACCATGGAAAATAAACATCCTCAACTTTGAACGTTTGCATATCCTCAGACAACTAACACGTAACAAACATATCACGATGCTTTACTAAAAGAAACCTAAGGCGCCTACAACAGTCAACTCAATTTGGCTCAAATTACTTACCCCCCCTCTTTTACATCTTTCAAAACCACTGCATGGATCCATATAGCACAACAGTATGACACAAAGGAATCAAATGATGGCATTACATTACAAATAAACAACCAAGCGTATATGCAATTTACACTACTTGAATAGATAAGTAGTTAAACAATACAACCCATGTACCATCACAACAAAGAAGTCACAACTCTCATAGTATAATAATGCATTTCAATGTAGAAATGATATCAATACTCTCACTCTCAAAATAGAAGTTGAAACAATGTGCATAAAAGACCATAGGTTTGCCCTTATTTTCCACACCTTAGTTTTTCGAATAGTTGGACTAGGATCACTATAGGAATTTTATAGGCTTTTAATGTAGGATTGGGGAAAGTATGGTGCATTTGGGATAAAGTGACTCACCCTTGTTGACACTACAATAATATTTTTGGCACCACCTCTCAACCATACTTCTTTTATTTCTCTATTTTTTCCTTTATTGCTAATTTGGATTAGGTGTGGTTTTCTTCTTGCTTTTTATTTATTCATTTATCTTATTTTCTTCTCATTTTCTTATTTTCCATATTTATACACCACACTTACCCCTACTTGCTTTATCTTCTATTCAAAATCCTTCTGCATGCCCAATTTTAACTATGCACGCCTATGCTAACCACCCTCAACTTAGGAGATTTACCTAAGTTGAGTTGTACAGTGTCTAAGGAGAGACCAGGGCTAAAACAGGTTCACTATAATTAAATAAGAAGGATAAAGGGTACAAAAAAAATAGGTCAACTTAGGTTCAAATGAAGGATCAACGGATACTTATTCTTATTTGGACAGTCTTTTAGGCTATGAATGGACTAATTCAAAAAGGGTCTATGTTCATGTCCCAACCATCTATCCTACAACCTAGGTAAGACTAACCATACAAGTTTAAGATTAAATGCATAAAGTGAACTAGGTAAATACTTCACATACATATGGTACAAGGTTATATTATCAACTACTACCTATCCAATTCATGCGATGCTAATCTTTGATTATGTTGTCCCTAATACAAATGACATAACAAGATAAAAACAATGGTCGCACATATATTTACAGACACAGTCGAAAATTTTGTAGGGGTGTCATTTTTTTCAAACACTTAAAAAACACAAATCACGTCAACTACACTTAGGTTTCGTATTTTTTAATTAAACATAAACAACACTTAACACATATAATGACATAATATGATGCCTAAACATGTCGTCTCTACTATGACAACACACTCTAGGAAAAATAGACATGCCAAGAAAAACCCCAAGAGGAAAACTAGACCCACAAGTAGCCTTACCCCCATAAAATAAGCATAATTATCCCTAATGCATTAGGCCACCAAAAAGCAAGAGAGTTAGGAACGTACCTATCGCACCTTAGGTGTGTGGACTTGATGTTAATCACAAATAACACGATTATCACAAATGATAATATAACAAGTCACCTTTGGTTGCCACTCAAGAAGTGCCTAATTTAATATTGCGACATGATGTGGGGACCTTGATTACTTAGACTTCATCAAGGTAGCCATAGGGTTGGACTCTAGGGTCATCAACACTATTTATTATCAAAACCACCCTCATGTTAGTTGGTTGCTTTATAGTTCTGCAAATGTTACATGTCTTTCTTATTATTTATCTTGAACTTAAAACTACCTCTTTCCCTATCTACCAATTCTCTACTCATAGATAAAAAGGATCTCTCTAAGATTATGATTATCTTAAAATCAACCTCATAATCCAAGAAAACGAAGTCATCCAGAAAGATAAAATTTTTCTTTTACCAAAATATCAAATGACCACGAGGTTCTTAATAGTATAATTTGTCATCAATAATTGCATTATCATAGGTTCAGGGAGACTCAAGCCTAATTGTTTGAACACTACCGACAGCATCAAGTTAATGCTTGCACCCAACTCACACAAAGCCCTGGCAAATCTATATGTCATAATAGTACAAGAAATAGTGAAAGCTACAATGAAGCAAACCACCAATATCCTCAAAACTGGAAAATTTCTTCTTTTCCACTAAATTCTTCAAAACTTTCTCATAGTCAACCATCAATTCTAGAGCTTCAAAAAGAGGGATGTTCACACTCAACTCCTTTAGCATAGAAATAAACTTCTTATACTTTCCTTATTTAGTTTTGTAATTTACTTTTTAGGGAAAAGGTGGGGGAGGTCGTGAAATAGACTTTAAGACTTGTTCAACCTCCTTAGCCCTTCTTTTATCAATATTAGCTCATTTCTCTACACCTATCAATTTTTTTGACGTATTACCATTAGTCAGCAGCTTCTCAGTTTCAGCTTCAAGTACATCATCAACATCAACAGTATCATCCTTTTACTCATCAATTGCATAAATAGGTGGATCAATAGTAGCCTTACCACTCTGAGTAGTGATGACTAGGCAGTTACTGTTATTCTTTAGATTTTGAATGGTATTTCTCATAAGATTGCCCAATTGGGGTTGATTTAATGTAGCCGACATCTGACCACTACTACTCAAGCTCCTTAATCATGGTAGCATGTGATTATTCTTTATAGATCAATCCTGATATGTCTACCTTAATCTCCTTAAGGCAACTCTCTTAGCTCTCTGAACCCTTCACCATCTCAGCTAGCAATGCTTTCATTCTAGAGTTATCATAACAATTGTTTGGTAGAACGTACAAACCACTCTTCTCCTTATAATCATGTTTTCTCTTCTAGTCACCATTTCACTCTCTGTCTTATCCAATACCTATTCCCATAATATTTCTAACCTTGATTCCCTTACCTAGAGTTATAAGTATCCTGAGTGACAAGGATACTTAGTAATCCATGTCATTGCACTTCCTCTACTTCATTAATCTATCAGTGTTCCCACAACTCTAGATATGGGGTTTAGCTTTTCATGATCATAAGAACACATATATAATTCATAATTGAAATCATATGAATGATATCACTTATAATTAAGAATGAAAACCAAAATCCCAACTTTATATCAAACCCTAAAAACCATGAACATGAACTCAAGATCAAAACTGTATCTCAGGACTCAAAATAATGCAATAATTGTGCAAAGTGCATAAATTACGTAACTACTAATGAAATATCCAATGGGTATTTATTGATGCATCAAAAAACTTAGAAAACCTATCCTAGAAAAAGTAGGAAATTTGAGTCGGCTCCAACTTACGACCCTACTTATGTCTCATAGGTATTACCTATGGGTCGTAGGTGGGTTTGTAGGAATTTGAGAAAACTTCAGGCTTTAGATTATCTACATACGACGAGTACCTAGGTTTGTAGGTACCACCTATAGCTCATAGGTGGCCCTCATGGGTATCAGAGAAAGTTAACAGCTTACAAAACTTTCAGTACCCTACCTACTTGGTCATAGGTAGGCTCGTAGGTAGCATTTCATATTACTTTCATCCCCCTTTTCTCTTTCTCTACTTCAAACTCTAGTTTCCTACAAAACCAACATAAAAACACATTGCATCTTAAAAAAAAAACCTAAGCACTTGCATAATTTCCTTATTTTAAGCTTTGAAAGTGCCATGAAACCATGGCACATAAAGTTGTACCTATGATCTATATGTCAAATCATGGGAATCAAAAAATATTGTCAGGTTGCAGAATCAAGATATGATTCAACTGATGAGTTGTAGACCTTGGCTACAACCCGTAGCTTGAACCTGTGGAAATTAGAGATTCATTGTGTCTCTGAACATGACCCACGAGTTCAACCTATGGGTCATGGACTTCATCCATGATTCATAGGTCAACCTTATGGGACCAAGTAAGTCAATATTTCTATTACATGTAAATCCCATGTAACCCAACCCGCTACCCCAACATCTAACCTTCACCACTAACAAAACCCTAAACCCAATCCCTTTTAAACCCCAACCCATAAACCACAAGTCTAATTTAAATCAAAACTCTTCCAATATATATATTTCACTCATCTACCATTTAAACACACAAAAATCTAATCCACCATAACATTGATCAACCCTATTCGATAAACCACACGTGAAGGCCTCTAAGAATCAAATCAACTTTTTTAATTTATTTTATAGTGATCAGCAAAGGTATTAATATGAAATTTAAGGTTATTTTTGGGTTCCTTCAGTATCCAAATAATTAAAGTAGAAATCATGATGTATGACCCAAATAGAGAAAAAATATGTAGTTGAAAAAGTTGGATTGTATCTGAACTTATGAGGTGAACTGTTAGCAATTTAAATTTAGAAAAATGTGAGCTTTATGTGTTGGTTATCTGGTTTGAACCAACCAATCCAACCAAAAATTCATGAAATGTATTCACATTGGAGTCATGGGAATCAGTTTGTAGATTCTAAAAATTTGAAGTTTTGACTGACTTTCACAAGTCGGGTTCATAATTTGTGAACTTGGTCCATGAATCATGGAAAAGACTTATGAATAGAACCTACTAGTTTAAAATATTTTTAAATTTTAACCAATTTATGAGTTTTGAGTACTTAATATCCTCTACACAGGTACCGTGCAACCAAAGGAAACACAAAAAAGGGTGACCCTAGAAAAAGGGCTCGAGCCTAGGACCCATAGTCTAGAATTTGAGATGAGTCTTCTAAGAAGAGTAGGTTCATGAAAAATACTTGATGGATGATGACCCATTGATACCTTAACAAACATGGAATCACACTCAGATAGAATCCATAGCTTAGTCTATAATACAACCTACATCTCATCCTACATTTTAGCTTGCATCACAAGCTAGGCCCTAGCCTAAGCCACAGGATCCACTAGCTCCCATTGTATGGGAAAAGACCTAGATAAAGAATGCAAGAATATTACCACCTCATTCCCTTGCCTTTCCATATTACAATGTAGAGGACATATATGAGTCCAATGACAGTAGGGAGGACATAGCCACTCCCCAGTTTGAGAAAGAGACAAAATCAGCTAAGTTGAGTTGTAGTGAGAGAGATGCAGATACTCCTAGTCTAAAGAAGGACAAGAGTACTTAGAGGCTGGTGAGGATTCTACTATATTAGCTTCAAGTATAGAGGTAGAAGGTTCCAAACATGCCTCTACTATGCCTGCTGCCTAAGAAAATTAGAAGTAGTATGTATAAGACATGAAAGATATTTATGATTGAGATGTTAAACCAATTAAATAGGGTGGGTTTAGATGACACATAGTTGCATAACCCTATATTAGGATAACTGACTTGGCAGTGATCACAAATACTAAGTCCACATTAGACAGATACAGACTTTGATGGATGAGAGAGCCTTTTGGATCTTATAGTTTGGAGTTAGTTCATGATTTTTATGCTTTATATTTCATATTAGTAGTACTTATTACACCTATAGGGTAGAAAGCTCTAGACCAAACTCCATTAGCCCATACTATGGTAAGGGATACTTGGGTTGATATATCTGAGCATATGATTCACAGATTTCAATTTGGGCCCAAAAATAAGATATTGATGACTACTGCATAATTTGATTACAGGTTAAATACTGTAAGGAATCAAATAAAAATGAAGGATCTAGAGTGGAAGTAAGATTTACTAAGTTGGGTTGCTTATTAGATTATTGAGTATTTATTGATGCCCTTTGCATCGACAGAAAGACTAATTTAAGAAGTCTACCCAAAACTTTATAGGGAAGTTGGTGTTCTCTAGTTTGGAACAGGTTGTGTTCGATTGGGACTGATAATTCACTTTTATTGGATTGAGTTGTTCTTATAGCCAACATCATAGTTGTATATGATATTAATTTTTCCAAGTATATTCAAGATGAGATTCATGAGAATGACTTTAGAGAGATTACCAGTATACGATTCCCATATTTGATTTAGAGGTTATATGATATAGTAAGAGTTAAAGTGTTACCAGGTATAGATCATCCAATTGAGGTGACCCATATAGCTGGTATGAGGCTGATTAGAGAAAACACAAATGTATTTATGCAAATAAATGAATAGCCTTCTAATTTATTTAGAGTGAGCTTATTTGATGGGCCTTTGGAATTAAGAAAGAAAATATATAGGCTAGCACCAAGAGGTGAGCATATTATAGGTAGTTAACAGGTAGAGAGTTTAGCTCCTGCAGGTAGTAAGGGAATTACAAGAACGTTAGTTCTACCTTCTACATCTATAGTACCCCCTCGCTCACCTATTTTGAGAATAGTTATTGTATCTCATGAGTATTTTTAGAGGTTGGTAGGTAGGTAGACAAAGTTAGCTAAGCAATAGACTCACACAAACACCCAATTGGCAAAGTTGCTACTCAAATTAGGCCATGAGTGCACCAGTATTGAGACTTCTAAGGTGTGGATTTAGGCTCAAATAATGACCTTTGATGAAGTTATTTATGAGAGAGTTATATGGGAGGATCAATAGTTATAAGATCAAGAAAGGGGAGAGATTCTGTGAGGCTTATGTTCTAATTTATTAGGTCTGAAGAAGAAGGTGTCCACATTGAGGTTTGAGGTTTGTATAAAAACTGAGGTCCATACTCCTATATTTCCCCAATAATACCACCCATCCCATAGCCACTACCTATAACACCACTCTTGGTTTTGTTTGATTTGTTCGATAATGATGAAGAGACACAGACTACTAGGGTTACAAGAGCATGATAGCCCACAGAGTAGAGTGACAGTTTGGATAAACTTGAGCGGGATTTTAAGAGAACATCTATGGAATCACTTACTTAGTGTCACAATGACCATAGTGAGTGCAAATAATAAGATTTGGGATCCTCCTCTATACAACTACCACCACTCCTTAAAACTGAGCCTAATATGCCTTCTGATGCCTCAGATAACGGTAAGTCCATATCTGGTGCCTAGAGCTTCACAAGTATGTCTCCACTCTCTTGTTTTACTTATTTTCTTAGTTATGAATTGATGATAGTGCATCAGTATTTAGTTGGTTGCAGGGTTGTACCATTACTTAGGGTTTTTATTATCGTGTATTTTTTACCTAGAGTGTGCTATCGTTATATAGCTAGCATGTTTCAGATATAGTCTTTTACTATGTTTGTGTTATTTTTATTGTGCTTGATTAGGAGAAAATAAGGAACCTTGTTAAGTCATGTTCTTTTATAAAAATTTGTGATAAGGAACTAATTTTGATGATTAAATGATCCCCCTTCTAATTTTGTTGTAAACTGTATGTTATGAAAATGTGACATTGTGACTATTATTATATCCTATTAAGGCATTAGTATTAGGGTATAATAAGCATAGATTAGTATTTCATGAACTGAACAGGTAGTAGTTGATAATGTAACCTTATACTATGTGAGTGTGAGGTGTTTACTTGGTTCACTTTCTGTGTGTGATCTATAACTTGCCTAATTAGTATAGCCTAGGTTATAGGATAGTTGGTTTGGACTGGATCATAGGCCAATCATGAAAAAGTCAACTTTTAGCCTGAATGACCGACCAAATGAAATAAGTATCCCTTGATCCTGAATTTGAGCCTTAAGTGACCTCTTTTATTGTATTAACCCATTCACCTTCCTATTGTAGTTACAATGGACTAGTTTTGGCCCTAGTCCCTCCTTGAACATTGTGTACCTCAACTCAAAAAAATTACCTACGTTAAGGGTGGCTATCATAAGGTCGCATAGTTGGATATGGGTATGAAAAAAATGTTTAGAAAAGAAAAGAAGGTAGGGTTGGTTATGGTAGAAAAAAATACAAAGAAAAGAAAAGAAAAGAATAAAATAGAATGCATAAAGAAAAACCACACCCAATCTAAAATTGAATAACAATGAATAAGGGGGAACATTATGAGCATGGTTGAAGAGTGGAGCCAGAAATATGTGTGTAATGTCAAGGAGGGTTGAGTCACTTTTACCCATATGTACCATATCTACCCTAGTCCTATATTACAATCCGAGGGAAGTCCTATAGTGATCTCTATCTAATTGTCCAGAAAACTAAGTCATAGAAAATAAGGGCAAGCCTATGGTATATTATGCACATTTTTTGAATTTCTTTGTTAGAGCAAGTGATTTTGATATAGTCCCTACATTGATATTCATTATTATACTGTGAGAGTATATAATTTCTTTGTTGTGAGAGTACATGGGTTGCATTTTCAGCTGCTATTTGTTTGAGAATGTCACTTGCATATATGCTTGGTTGTTTGTTTGTAATATTATACCATCACTTGATCTGTTTTGTGGCTTGATATTGTGCTACATGTATATACACAGTGGTTTGAAAAGTTGTGCACAAGAAGGGGTTGGAATTTTGTGTTGAATTGAATGAATTGACTACCGTAGGTACCATAGGTTTCTCTTAGTTAATCATCATGAGTGTTTATTGTGTTTTATCTGCTTGAGGACATGTAAATATTCTAAGTTGATCTTTTTGATGTGTCATGGTTTCATGGCACTTTCAATGCTTAAAACAAGGAAATTATGCAAGAACTTAGGTATTTTTGTTGGGTATGATAAATTTTTATGATAATTGCTCAGGAAAATAGGTTTTAAAGGAACATATGCTAAGCTAAAAGAAGTTGATGACTCATGAGTGTGGTTAATGAGTAGGATCTAAAGCTAAATACAAAGTATAGTTTGTACAACTCAAGCTACGACACATAACTCTACTTATGAATCATGAGTGGAGACATGAACCATGCTCTGAAGAGTGATCAAGAGTCTGATTTCTATGAGAAAGACCTATGACTCATGGGTCTAGTCCATGACTTTAGTCCATGATTTATAGAATGTTATTGATCAGGTTTTCCTACACAGTTTAGGATAGGATTTGTGTTGTATCTATAAATACACCCATTGTGTTTTGTGATTATTTTACATACTTTTACATTGTTTTGAGGTTCTTAGACACATTATTGCTCTTGGAATTCTCAATATTGGTTTTTAGGAATTTTAATCAATTTGAGGTTTGGTTTTTCATCTTATTCTTGTAAGTGCACAATTATGCCTTCATATATGAATTCTTCTTCCGTGCTTATGATCATGAGAAGCTAAACCCTATAACTAGGGTTGTGGGGACCATGATAAACTATGGAAATAGGGTTAGGTGTGAAGTCATTCTAGATAAGTGTGCTTCCATGTATTGGTATTTACTTTGGTTTGAATGTTTTCTTGAGTGTTAAAAACGTGAAAAAGTTGTTTGTATTCTAAGTTTTGTCAAATAGAGGTAGATATTGGAAAAATAAAATGACCATAGAAATTTGGAGCTATCAACCTTCATCTAATTAATTTGAGCCTTAATTTGAATGGTTAATCTGAGATCAGAAAAAGAAGGGTTAGTAATGTGATGCTTTGAGTCTGATGGGAGATGAATGAAATTCATTTAACCAAGGTCGAGTGATGGTTAGGTGATACATATATTGTAAGATTTGTGCATACAAGGCATTGGGATAATCTGCTAGCACAAACAGTCTATAGAGTTTTGTAATCTTGGGGAACACAATCCTATTGCTTGTCTTATATTGATCTCTATCCAATTAACTAACAATTATTACTATCAGAACTTACTTTCACAAAACCCCTATTTATTTATTTAATTGCTAATTATGTAGACAAACTCGTGACAGAAGAAAATTAGGGTTTAAAAATGCAGCTGTTAGTGTTAATTGAAAAATATGGGATTTTATAGATGAAATTATGAAATTTGAAATCTTAAGTGATGATGAATAACAACTTACAATCAAGGTGTATAATCAAGGGCAGGTTCTGGAGGGGCTTGTTACTCTGTTGTATGGTAAGTGTACTCAACGTAAAAATTACAATTATGGGAGTCCGTATATGAGCCATCCAATACTATAAAAACTTCATGGTTGATAGGAGGAATTTTTAATATAATCGCTAATGGAGAAGAAAAGCTAAGAGGACTACCAATCACATAAGCAGAGGTGAGGGACACCAATGATTGCACAAATATGTGTACACTGGATAACAAAGGTTTTAAAGGTAGTAATTCAACTTGGTGGAATGGTATGACTAATAAAGAATGCATTTTTAAGAGTCTAGATAAAATATTGTGCAGTGAATTTGCTACAAAGTAAGTTCCCAATATTATAGGTGGAACGTCTGGTAAGAAGTGGGTCAGACCATGCTCCTATGCTAATATCTCTTAACACCAGCAATTTGAATGTAACTAAGAGCTCTGAATTTTTGAACTTCTTGTTGAAAGAGGGATGATTTATAGAGTTGGTCAGATAGAACTGGCATGCAGTTTTTGAAGGAAACCTTATCAGTATATTTCACTATAAGATAAAGAGACTGGAAAATATGTTGACTCAATGGAAAAAAGCAATTCTTGGGAACATATTTTTAGGTAATTGCTACTCTAGAGGAATTAAAGTACAAGAAATTCAATTTGAAGTAGATGCTTTATGAGATAATAAGGAGAGGATACAAAAAGCTCAAGCTAGCGTAAAGAAGTAGAATTTTGGAAGTAAAAAGCAAGCATGGAATGGATCAACGGAAATGAAATACAAAATTCATTCATACCATTATCAATAGAAGAAGGAGTAGGTTAAGGATGAAAAGAATCCAAAATAACAAAGAAGAGTGATTGGAACAGCAAGATGACATTGAAGATGCCGTAGTGGGATTTTACAAGAATTTAAGCCGAAAGATAATAATTCAAAATTTGAAATGTTGAATGAATTACCTATTATTTTAATGACCTAGTTTTTGATGATTTATGTGAAATATAAATTTTTGTTTGATTTAACTATTTTACCCCTTTTTATGGTTGCATTGTGGTATTTTTGGGGTATAGGGATGCTTGGCATGATTTTCAATGTATTTTGGTGTGATTTCTGTGAAATTATGATGTTTGGCAGCTTGAAAATTCTTATAGTTGAATTCGTTCAACATTTATTGATTCACACTTTGGATAGCGAAAGGGACTATGCCGATAAATTCAAAACATTAATTTTAGGGTGGTAACATAATTGATGTGGTTTTGTGGCTTTTATTTCTCATTTTGACCCTCAGTTCAGAAAGTTGTGAAATTGAATTTTGGGTGTCAACTTTGTGAAAATGATAGTTTTTGAAAAAAATTGCTATAGTCATTGAACTCGAAGCTTTGAATTTGGTAGGGTAGCATATTTTCTTTGTGTTCATAAGACTCCAATGAATCTCGAGGGGTTTGCAAAGACTTGGAATTTTCCAAGTCTCTGTTGGTGCACTCACTTTCGTGAACCAGAATCGTCTAACGTGATTGATTAAGTAGAGGCGAGTGTCGCATATACAATATCTCAATCACAATTTTCACAGTCGTATTCCTAAAGGATAGATCATAAATGTGATACCAACCATCAGGCTAGGTACCACGTACACGACACTTGGTCGCATATCCGATGTCTGGGCTATATATATACCTTATTTTTGCTATTTTTTTATAATTTTTTAAACTTGGAGCTTAAGGTTTCATGATTATGAGCAACTTCTTCTATTTCCAATCTTGGATAGGATCCATAACACCTATTTCAACTACCTTCTCCAAAATTTTATCATGTAATTCTTGTTTAAACGCGAATTAAAAGTAGAAATTGGGGATTTTGGCCCGTAAGGCCTAAAATTATAATTCTCCAATTTAAACCCCAATTTCAACCTATTTGCACTTGGCTGAGTTTCTAATTTTATAATTATAAATTTTATTTCGATTTCAACCGAAAAATAAATTCAAATTCTTGATTCTAAAAGGAATTTCGAAAAAAATTTCTTGTAAAGCTTAAAATTGATTTTTTTTTATCAATTTGGACCTCACTTTAAACTTATTTTTTCTTGGGTTTTCTTATGTAGAATCCAAAAAATATGGGGAACATGTTTCAAAAATAAAGTTATGATTTTACCTTTCTTTTTCTAAAAGCCATTTTAAGGATTCGTTTTGATCCTAACTTGAAAATAGGTAATACAGGTATCGTTGTCTTTCTTTTTATGCATAGATTTAATTTTTCCATCTTTTAGTTAATTTTGAGTCCATTCATGGGGAGTGAGGCTTTGGATTGAAGTCTTTCAAACTAGTCTTCGGCATTTGAGGTAGGTTATGGCTTAACTTTCTTTAGACTAGGTTGGGTAGTTAATATTGGTACAAAATCATGTTAAGTTCATGAGGACTAATCATGAAAATGGCTCTAAATATTATATTATGCCTATGTGAGGGCCTATATATCATTGTATTTGGTGGTTTTTGAATATTATTTCCTATGTGTGATCATGTGTGAAACCCCCTAGGTTTTGACCCTTGAAAATTTCCTAAGGTTTTAGCTTTCTGTTGATCATACAACTTACAATATAAGACGTATGGTGAGGATACGGGTCAAGTGACCCCACCTTATATGTTGTATAGGGTTTTGTGATAGAGTTTTTGTTGTGGTTATGGGTTAGTAGTGACGACTCATATGTTCAGGATACAAGTGTATAAAGGAGTCATACTTATCCAGTGTCTAATCCATTCGATTTTGTCTTGGATATGACTTGTGGGTACTACTGGTATGTTATGGGTACGAGTGGGGTAAGGGGAATCGTATGGTGGACAGTGTCTAAATGTTCAACTTTCTATGCTATGTACGATTGAAAGGTACCACTCGTATGATGTGGGTATGAGTGAGGGGTCCAAACTATACCCAAATGCTGGAATTTTTACAATTTAAGTTGGGGGTATTTCGGACATTTTCTCTCTTAACTTCTTTTGACCCCACGACTTAAAACACTTTTGGGAATTTATTAACTTATTATTCCCAAATCAAACACTCTAAAATCTCTCTCAAAACTCTTAGTTTAAAAAGGAGGCTACGGTTTCTTCAAGGTGGTCAATTAAGGTGGTCAATTAAGGCTCTCAAGGGTGGTTTCTCTTCATCTTCTTTGGTATTTAAGGCATCTTAATCTTCCCTCATTGTTAGTTCAAACTAAAAGCATGTTTTACTTAATGGTTTTCATGGTATCATTATGGGTTTATGTTGGTTTTGAAATATATGTTGGGGGTTTTAGCTACTAATAGTTGGATGATATTTTCCCAAATTTTATTTATGGTTTTCTTTATGTTATAATATTGATTTGAACATGTGATTTCATGGGAATTGTTAATTGGTTCTTAGTTTTGGTTTTGGAAACTATATGCCTTCAACATGTTTGTCAAAATGACAATGAAAATGTTTTTGTCACATAGTTTGACTGTTATACAAAACCTTGCATTGCATAATATGGTAATGGAACCCAATTTAGTTTAAATGGTTTTAAATGAACTGGTAAGGCCTTGATGTCCATGGCTTGGTTTAATTGGTAAACTTGTGGGTACATATGAATCCCCTAAGTGTTGGGTAATGTCATTGCTTGCAAGCTATAGTCGGTATGACATTACCACTTCATAATTTCTTGGTAATTAACTCATCAAATTAGTGGTTTGTTTATGTGCTAAAGGTTTTAATTGGGCAACAATGACGGGTTATGATAGCTAATTGTGATGGTTTGAGTCTGATGAACAGACACCGAAAACTCATATTTACTGACATGAGGGTTAGTCATGGTGACCATATACTTGTGGGGTATACACAAGAATCCTCGCCCCCTATGATATCTATGATTCATTCAGTTGCACGCACTGGATCCTATTCAAGGGGTAATAGTGGACCCATATAGACCATGGGTGGATTACAATGGTTAAGCTACACAACCCCAGATTAAAGTTTTACATGCATGCTAAACTAGGTTCCCTTTCCCAGCATGGTCTATATGTATGTATGCATGTGGTATCTCATGATTATATACTTGGTCTTAAATGTTGGCATTATTTTACCCTTATTCTTGAGTACATGCTAGATTTCACCCACTAATTCATCTTTAGACACTGTAAGACCATGTCATGTAGGAACCGGCCATACTACTCCTCTTGCTTAGTAACTTTGATTTGGGGACAACTTTGTGTTGAACTGAAATAGTGAGCTTCCATACTCCAAAAGACTATATTTCATGTTATGGGCTTCTCTACGTAATTTTTTATTTCATAAACTTACTTTTTGGCTATGTTCGGGGGCATGTCTCGACTGGAGGTTGTTTTGATTTTGGATAGAGGCTTTGTGTGACTACTTTTGGCATGGGTTTTGTTGGTATTGGTTTCAACCTTTGCATTGCTATTGGTATTGGGATGACAACAATTAGATAGGTTTATAGACTTTAATATATGTATTTGATTTATGATTGTTCTATCTTGTTATATGTTCAGAATTCATCCGAATTAGGGTATAGGGAGGTTATGCTTTGGTATTGGGGATGGTCTCCAGCCCTAGAGGGGCTTGAGGCATCCGACACGACTAGGCCCTGGTTTGGGTTATTTCAGATTGGTATCAGAGCCCTAGGTTCATGTTCACTTAGGAGTCCATAAAACCATATCGAGTAGATTCTGTTTTAAGGGTGTGTAGCGTTCCACACTCATAAGGTAGAGGCTACAAGGAATTTAAGAATGTTTCTCTTTCTTGTGTTCTATTTTTCAAGCTATAGAGTCTAAGGTCCTAAATTCTCTTCTAATCCCTCTTTGTTCACTTTTTAGATCATGCCTCCTCAAAGATCTGATTCTCATAAAAACTTCTCTCTTATAACTGAGGATAATATTGATGAGACTCGTTCTACTAATAGGGTCCAGACCCAGTCTAGGGTCTAGTTCCTGATTGTTTTGGAGTTTTACTATTCCTTCCAGTTCTCCTCGAGGTCTTTAGGCTGATATGATGAATACTGAGTTTTATCAGTCTATCCATATGATGAGACAATTGGTAGCTGCTTAAGCTGAGAGTGGTGTATCTATTACTCCATGTTTTGAGGCCCTAAGGGTTGGCTAGTTCATGAGGTTAAACCCTCTGACCTTTACTGGTGTTAAGGTAGAGGAGGATCCTTAGGTTTTTCTAGATGAGATGGAAAAGATTTTCTGAGTTATGCATCCCACCATTGTGGAGGGAGTGGAGTTTGCCTCCTACCAGCTGAAGGATGTGGCATACCAGTGGTATGAGAAATAGGACCAGTTAAGGGGTGACAATGTTGAGTCAACTCTTTGGAAGGATTTCTCCAGTGCTTTCTAGGACCGTTTCTTTCTTCAAGAGTTGAGGGAAGCAAAGGCGAAAGAATTTATTAATCTGAAGCAAGGTAAGATGCCAGTCAAGGAGTATGCCTTGAAGTTTCACTAGTTATCTCGGTATGCTCCAGAGATAGTTTCTAGAATGAGGGATAGAATAAGGAAGTTTTCTTTAGTGTTGTCCAAAGATTTGCTATTGGAGAGAAACGCTACCTTGTTGATCAAGGACACGGATATCTCTAGGTTTGTTGAGTGCATGTAGCAGGTAGAGAAAGAGAAGAAAAAGTAGGCTGAGATAGGAGAGAGGCAGGGCAAGAAGTTTAGGTTCTCAGAGTAGGGTGGTGTCCAATTATAGAGTGGCAGAGATGGCAAGAAGTGGCCCAAGAAGAAGTGAGGCAACTCTTGGTCTTACTTCATGGCTAGTGCTCCCTACCCAAAACCATCGGGTGGTAGGTATTTCCAAGGTAACGATAACTTTAGGGCACGAGTTCCCAATATCAGGCTAGTGGGCCCAGTCAGCTCTACCATATCCTTCATTCATGTTTTATGGTATATTTCATCAGGGTTTATGTGATAAGAGGAGGGACAAGTGCTTCAACTGTGCTCATCCAGGGCATATACAATATCCCCACGATTTTTCCTAGCTTAAACTTGTCCTAAGAATGACAAGGAGTAGCTTCTAGAATGAGTGATGTTTATTTCGTGTGGAATTCTTTAGATTTGAACTTTCCATGATGCAGGAAATTGAATTAGCTTTCCAGTAGTATAAGATTCGCCTAAATCCAATAACCTGGTAAAAAGTTATGGCTATTTTAAATTCTAGTCATAAAACACCGCCATTTAGGTCATTAGCGCATCGCGGAGGAGGTTTAAATGACGATTGTTAATTTCCAGTGGCCCTCCGCAATATTGGCGCATCGCGGAGAGATTCAATTTCCTAATTGTCCAATTTCAGTAAAGGTCTGCTATAATGGCGCTTAGCGCTAAGTTTCTAGGTCTCATCCAAGGTGGCAACGAGATACCACCATGTCGCGCCACCATGCATTTTCCCAGTTGGCATTTTCCAGTGGCTTGGCGCGATAGTGGCGCATCGCGCCAAAGCTAAAGTTGGGATTTTTGGTTCATTTTCCAATTCTGATTTAGAGTTTAATAAGGGTATTTTGGTCAATCCTCAGGGCCCCAATCCATCCAAAACACTTCATTAATCAAATACTAAGGCATTTTATGCTTATGTCATCACTTTTCCCTCAAAAGTAAACCCTCGTTCATCAACTTTCTCCCCAAGAAATCCAAAATCCCGCCATTAATCTTCCAAGGAAATTCAAGATTTAGAGTTCTCAATTCAAGAATATTTGGAATTCATCCCCAAAGCATCAATATAAATCCAAGATTCAAGTTTTAATCAAAGATCATCAATTTAAGGTATGTGGGGTTTGAACTAGGATAATTCTTTCATCGTTGTACTCAAAACTTTATTTTAATTACAAATTTACTGCAATTTATATGGTTTCTTATGAAATTCAAGTTAGGGTTTATACCCATTATCATTATTTGCAAGATTATGAGATTTTGCACGATTTAGAAGTTGAATTACATGATTATGTTTATGTTTCCATGCATATTGCTGAAATTTCTAGATTTTAAGATGATTTATGAATGGTTATGTTACTAAGTATAAATTTTGAGATGTTTCAACATGAGATTGATGCTTGGGCCATTAGACCCTAATTAAAGATTTTTGTTTCAAGATTGTTTGTGCTTTAAGAACCCCATGAATAGATTATTTTGACATTTTAGATTAAGATTTGACCTTTTGGTCTCAGAATAGATATGAAATCCACATTTTAGATTCAGACTTACAGATTTAACTCTACGGATTTACAGTTGATTTTATTGTAAACCATTAGATAACTTTAAAGTGGATTTTCTTGAGATTTTGAGTATAAGATTGGGAGTTGTATTTATCACCGAGCAGAAAGTATGGGATTAGCGTGCCCTATATTTCATAGAACTACATTCCACCATAGGTATAGATTCAGATTATTCCCACTTCTACGTGGATAACTCAGATTGTGATCACACAGATTAGATTGTTCTACTCCGATGGCAATGGTAGAATAGCCCTACCTAGTAGGGGCTAGTCATGGGACTCCATGGATGCTTACATGGTGTATATATCGGTTAGAAGAACCTCCCAAACAGATGTCCCCTACTCTTGAAATAGTTTAATTAATTTGAAGCCTTAAGATATGCAGAATAAGGTTTTAGATTTCATTTAGCCAAAATGATTTGAGAATAAAAATAGGATACAGATGTCAGAACTAAGTGTAATGGCTCATAAGATTTAGATTACATATTTATTATTCATGATTTGACTTTCAGATTTTAGATTTCTCAAGCTTATGTAAGTCATTTACCTTTAGCATGCATGATATTTTCTACAAACTGTGATAATATTGTCTTCTTATTGCATGAACCCCATATACTTAGTACATCCTCGAATCACTGATCCATATATATGTCTATGTGATACATTGTCTCATAATGTAGGTTCAGGTGCTCAATCTCAGTAGGACAGTGATTTTCGAGCATCTCATCTACATCCCTGTAGTTGGTGAGTTCTCATAGTTCAGGGACTTAGCTATTCATGTTCTCAGTTTACTTATAGATATTTTAGTTTAGTCCAAGTCAGCTGGGGCCTGTCCCAGTGACTCTTTAGATTCAGTTAGTAAAGTCATGTCAGACTACCAGATTCAGTCTTAGATCTCAGTTGTCGTATTCAGACTTTTCAGTATTTGTTTAATCATACTAATGTGATTAGTACTTTCAGATATATTCAGATAGTTTTATGCATTTTATCATGATTTTGTACTTATATCTCCCCATGATGAAACTTAAATGTGTTAGAAGGCAGCAAGGTTAGCTCAGGACTACTTGTAGTTCAAAGCACCGTGTGGCATCTCAGGAACTAGATTTTGAGGTGTTACAGTATATTCTTAGAAACTATCCTGATGGTAAGGTTTCTTTGAGGGAGAACAAGGTTCTAGTTGCTTCATCATCAACTTTGATACCAAAGGTACACTATCTAGTTTTGGCACTGGTCAAAACCATCTTTATGATTTCACTACTCGATAAGTCTGAGGCATCACCTAATATCATGACTATTACATTGAAACTCTTTTCTTGAGATGTTTATTGTTCACTTGATCTGGGGTCCACTCTCTCTTATGTGACCCCCTTTGTGGCTATGCATTTTGGTTTTGGTCCGGAGTGTATTTCTGACCCTTTTTATGTTTCTACCCTGGTAGGTGACTCTGTGATTGCTACAAGAGTCTATAGAGGGTGTGGTATCTGTTAGTAGTAAAGAAACTATAATGGATCTATTTGAGTTAGATATGGTGGATTTTGATATTTTACTGGTGATGGATTGGTTATACTCGTGCTATGTAAATCTAGATTGTCAAACCTATAAGGTCAGGTTTAAATTTCTGAATGAGCCAATTATTGAATGGGAGAGTGGTTCCTTAGATCGTAAGGGGAATTTCATATCATATCTTAGAGGTCGGATATTGATCTCCAAGGGGTGTCTCTATCATCTAGTCCGAGTTAATAACTCGAAGGGTACTTCTTTGTATTATATCCTGGTGGTGAATAAATTTCCTGAGGTCTTCCCTGATGACCTTTCTAGTATTCCTTCTTCTAGGGAGATTTAGTTTGGAATTGATCTGGTTCCGGATACTCGTCCAATTTCTATTCCCCCGTATAGAATGGCTCCAACTAAGTTGAAGGATCTTAAGGAGCAACTCAAAGATCCTTTAGATAAGGGTTTAATTTGTCCTATTATATCATCGTGGGATGCACCAATGTTATTCGTGTAGAATAAGGATGGTTCTCTTCGAATATGTATTGATTATCGACAGTTAAATAAGGTGACGATAAATAATAAATATCCTCTTCCATTGATAGAGGACTTTTTTGTTTAGTTGTAGGGTGCTAAGTTTTTCTCTGAAATTGATCTTTAATCCTAGAATTATCAACTTAAGATTAGGAAGGTGGACATCCCTAAGATTTTCTTTCATATTTAGTATGGGCACTTTTAGTTTCTGGTTATGTCTTTTGAGTTGACCAATGCCCTTGCCAGATTTATGGATTTGATGATTAGGGTCTTTCATCAATTTTTGGATCTTTTTGTCATTTTCTTTATAGATTAACATCTTGGTATACTCTATGAGTAATGTGGATCATGCCGATTATCTTCTCATTATTTTGTAGACCTTGAAAGAGAAACAATTGTATGCCAAGCTCTCAAAATGTGAGTTCTATTGAACGTTGTCACTTTCATAGGTCATATCATTTCTAGTGAAGGGATTATAATGGATTCGCAGAAAGGTTATATGGTGAAGAAGCATCCTAGACCTATGACTCCAACCAACAGTCGGAGCTTCTTGGGTTTAGAGGGTTACTATAGGAGGCTTATGGAGTGTTTTTCAATTATAGCTGCCCTGTTGACTAAATTTACTCAGAAGAAGGTAAAGTTCCTATGTTGATGCTTGTCAGGGTAGTTTCAAGAAGTGAAGGATAAGCTAACTTCTGCTCTAATTTTGACTTTTCCAGAAGGCAGTGATTAGTTTGTGGTCTACTGTGATGCGTCCCGCATAGTACTTGGTTTTGTTGTGATATAGCATAGTGAGGTGATAGCTTATTCTTCTAGATAGTTAAAGATGCATGAGAGAAACTATCTGACTTATGACTTGGAACTGTTGCATGTGGTATTTTCATTGAAAATCTGGCATCACTATTTGTATAGAGTGCATGTGGATATCTTTTCTGATCATAAGAGCTTGCAGTATGTGTTTACTCACAAAGAACTTAACCTTACGTAAAGGAGATGGCTTGAACTTCTCAAGGATTATCACATGAGTGTTCACTACTACCCAGGTAAAGCTAACATTGTTGTTGATGCTCTTAGTAGGCTATCCATAGAGTCTAGCTCATGTGGTTAGGGAGAAGTAGGAGTTGGTGAAGGACATTCACTATTTGGCTAATCTTGGAGTTCATCTTTCGAACTCTGAGGATGGTGGTATGGTTGTGTAGAAAGTAGCATAATCGTCTCTTGGTGCTGAAATTAAGGAGAAGCAGATGTTAGATCTTGTCTTGATGAGGATCAAGGGTGATGTAGGTGTACAGAAGGTAATGGCTTCGAGATTGGTGGTGACGGTACTTTGCGGTGCCAAGGGAGATTGTGTGTTCCTGATGTAGATAGTTTGTAGGAGAGCTACACGAGTTGCGCTATGTTGATCTTCTTAGTTCAACAAAATATATCATGGCCTTAAGGAGATATATTGGTGGATCAATATAAAGAAGGATGTGGCTAACTTTGTAGCCATGTGCATGCTGTTCCAAGAAGTGAAACTTGAGCAGATGAGGCCTAGAGAATTGTATCAAGAGATTGAGTTTCCAGAGTAAAAGTGGGAAGTGATCAACATAGATTTCGTTACTAGTCTTCCTCAATCTCGGATCAATTTGATTCGATTAAGGAAATCATGGATAGGATGACAAAGTCAACTCACTT
Organism: Capsicum annuum; assembly: GCF_002878395.1. Lineage (NCBI taxonomy): Eukaryota > Viridiplantae > Streptophyta > Magnoliopsida > Solanales > Solanaceae > Capsicum > Capsicum annuum. The sequence goes on along the minus strand of NC_061120.1, from coordinate 75,814,559 downwards.
TTTAACAGTGAGGATTAACTTCTCAGCTAAGAATTATACAAGATTGTACCTCCAAAAAATTGTGAAGTTGAATTGGGTACCTATTTCTATCATCTCATATCATAGTATGCAGTTTTTATCTCATTTTTGGTGGTTATTTTAGAAAGGGTTGTGGACTAAGATGATTCTGAGTACTGCTTTTCACCCACAGTTGGATAGGCAAGAAGATAGGACTATTCAGACATTGGAGGATATGCTTCGGGCTTGTGTGATTGACTATGGTGGTAGTTGGGTTGTAAATATACCTCTTGTAGAGTTTGCTTATAACAATAGCTACCACACTAGCATTTGGATGGATCCATTTAAAGCATTCTATGGTAGGAGGTGTAGTTCTTCTATTAGGTGGTTCGATCTTGGTGAGGCAGATATATTTGGCCCGAATTTTGTTCAGCAAGCTATGGAGAAAGTGAAGGTGATTTAGGATAGGCTTAAGTTTACCCAAAGTCGCCAAGTGTCCTATGCAGATGTGAGGCAAAGGGACTTAGAGTTTGAGGTTAGAATAGGATATTCCTAAAGGTGTCTCCCATGAAGGGTATAATACGGTTTGGGAAAAAGGGAAAGCTTAGTCCCCAATATGTGGGTCCTTATATGATTTTGAAGATAGTTAGTAATGTGGCATATGAGTTGGAGTTGCCTTCTAGGTTGATATCCATTGACCCAATATTCCATGTTTCTATGTTAAGGAAGTGTATTAGTGATCTGTCATAAATTGTGCCTATCAAGGATATTGGTATTTTAGATTCCCTATCTTATGAAGCGATCTCAATTGAAATCTTTGATCGTTAGGATCGTTGGTTGTGGACCAAGGAAGTGGCCTCGATAAAGGTTCTAAGGAGAAACCACAAGGTGGATGAGGCTACATAGGAAGTTAAAGAGTACATGAATTCCAAGTATCAATTCTTATTCCCCATTTTGAAAATTTGTGCTCAAGGTATGTGTCTATTCTGAACCTCTTTGTTTTATATCTTTGTTAAAGGTAAGAGTAGAGATATTTAGGAGTTTAATCATGTTTGTACTTCTGTGTTCCATTATTCGAGGATAAATGATCCAAGTGGGGAAGAATTAAAACACCCTAGATTTTGTCCCTTGGAAATTTCCTGAGTTTTTACCTTTCTATTAATCATACAACTCACCATACGAGTCGTATGGTGAGGGTATGGGTTTGGTTACCCCACCTCTCATGTTGTCCAGTGTTTGGTGGTGGAGTTTCTATTATGGGTACGAGTTAGTAGAGACAAGTCTTATGTTCAGGATATGAATGGTGTAAGGGAGTTATACGTGTCCAGTGTCCAACCCCTTTGATTCTCTCTTAGATATGACTTATGAGCACTACTCATATGCTATGGGTACGAGTTGGGTAAGGGGAGTCATAAGGTGAAAAGTGTATGGATTTCCAACTTTATATGCTTGGTACAACTGGATGGTACCACTCCTACGATGTGGATATGAGTGAGGGCCAAATCATACCCACCTGTGGGAATTTTTAAAGTATAAGTTGGGGGTATTCTGGACATTTCTCCTCTTAAATTGTTTTGAACCCACGACTTAAAACATTCTTAGGACTTCATTAACCTACTATTCCCAAACACTCTAAAATCCTTCTCAAATCTCTTTGTTCAAAAAGGAGGCTAGGGTTTCTTCAAGGTTGTCAATTAAGGCTCTCAAGGGTGGTTTCTCTATGTCTTCTTTGGTATCTAAGGCATGCTACACCTCTCTCATTGTTAGTTCAAACTAAAAATATATTTAATTAATGTTTTTCGTGGCATCATTGTGGGTTTGTGTTGGTTTTTAAATATATGTTGGGGGTTTTAGTTACTAATGGTTGGATGATGTTTTCCAGCTTTTATTTATGGTTTTTTTTTCATGTTATAATGTTGATTTGAACATGTAGTAGCAAGGGAATGGTTAATTTGTTCTTATTTTTGGTTTTGGAAAATTATATGTCCTCAACATGTTTGTTAAAATGCCAATGAGAATGTTTTTGTCACATAGTTTGACTTTTATTGATAACCCTGCATTGCATAATATGGTAATGGAATCCAAATTGGTTTAAATTGTTTTAAATGAATTGGAAAGTCCTTGGTGGCCATGGATTGGTTTAATTAGTAAATTTGTAGGGTACATGAGAATCCACTAAATATTGGCTAATGAAGTTGCTTGCAAGCTATAGTCGGTATGGCAATACTACTTCATAATACCTTGGTAATTAACTCACGGAATTGGTGGTTTGGTTATGTGATAAAGGTTTTAATTGAGTGATAATGGTGGGTTGTGATAGGTAACCGTAATGGTATGATTCTGATGGACAGACATTGGAAACTCATATTTGCCGACATGAGGGTTGGTCATGGTGACCATATACTTATGGGGTACACGAGAATCCCCATACCCTATGACATCCATGATTCATATGGATATATGCATTGGAGCCCGTTCAGGGGGTAACATTGGACCTGTATTGCTCGTTGGGTGGATTATGATGGTTAATCTACACAAATCCGAGTCAAAGTTTTAAATACATGCTAAACCTGGTTCCCTTTCTCGCATGGTCCATATGTATGTATGCATGTAGTTGCTCATGATTATTTACTTAGATTTAAATATTGGCATTATTTTATCCTTATTCCTGAGTACATGATAGCATTCACCCACTAACCTATCTTTGGACACTGTATCCCCACATGATGTAGGAACTGGCCATACTACTCCGCCTGCTCAGTGACTTAAATTTAGGGACAGCTTTGTGTGTGACTAAAGTGGTGAGCTTCCATACTTTAGAAGACTCTATTTCATGTTATGCACTTCTCTACATACATTTTTTTATTTTATAGACTTGGTTTTTGGCTATGGTCGGAGGCACGTCCCAACCAGAGGTATATTTGATTTTGGATAGAGGCTTTATGTGGATACTTTGGGCATGGGCGGTATCGGTATTAGTGTCAGCCTTTGCATTGGTATTAGTATTAGGCTGACACTAGTTGGATAGGTTTATAGAATTTAATTAATGTATTTGATTAATGATTGTTCTTACTTTTTATATGTTTGGAATTCTTTTTACATAGGGTGTAGGGCTGTTGTGGTTAGGTATTGGAGATGGTCTCTGATCCTGGGAGGGCTTGAGGCACCTGACATGGCTAGGCCCTGGTTGGATCATTTTAGTGTGAGGTATTATATGATATTGTGGGTTGTGTATATATGAAATTAATATTGTCTTGTTTAATGAAAAAGTTTAATGCGGTCACAATGGTGTACTTAATTTCATTATACTCTCTTGGCATATGGTTTATGTTGGCATTCATGGATGGTTGGATATATTTAGTGGATTATTGGATCACTTGGTTGTTATATTGATTGGATATGGAAATACTTATTAAACTTGGTTGTGAGTATTACATCCTTATATCATATACATTCATGAAACATTGGTATCATATGGAAATTTTGGAAACACTAACTTTTTTGAAAAAAATGTGACATCTTTAATACCATTTACCAATGGATGTTCCAGAGAGGAGTTATGGATATTGGTACTTAATATTGGTTGTATACGGGTTGACGAACCCTTCATGGGTCCTATGTTGGGAAGATTTAGCTCCATAGGCATATACAGAGGTTGTGCAACAACCTTAGGAGTCATCATTATTATCATCATCATCTCTATTACTTTTGTATTTACTTTATATTTTTCTGTGGTGCATTATCTTTCCTTGATATGATACCTACCTATGTGTACTTCTTTTTTCTTCCTTCCTTAGTGAAGACAATATGGGATACCATTTGGGATATTTTTATGTTGCAGAGAACGTGCCCTTAGTGTGTATTTTGTATGTTTTATTTTCTTCTTTGCTCAGTTGGCCTATGATACCTAAGAGTACAAGTGGACGATACTCACCTCTACAGCACCATTTCAGTGGAGATCCAGGCTTGAGTGCACCTCACGATGGTTGACTTTAGGTTATAATTTAGAGCTATTCGAGGTAGTGGTTGGATTCTTGCTTTCAAAGTCTACTAATACCTTTCTTTATTACTATGCCCTATTTTGTATTCAAAGATAGAGTTGTTCCTATTTTGGACATCTTATGAATTTTTTATATCAACTTATACTAGTTAGTTCTTACATTATGACACCATGTTTTGATATTATGGTATTATATCATTGGTTACATTCTTTCTCTTTCATTATATAGTATGGTTTGGCGTTATTTTATAAGCCTTGTTTTGGGTTATTATTATCATTTTCAATTCTAGTATTAGTTTGTGAGATAGGATTACTTGTTAAGGCTTATCGCGACAAGTTCCATCATGACCCTTGGTTTTTGGTTCATGACAAATTAGTATCAGAGCAGCCAGGTTCATTGGTGTTAATAGTGTCAGAACGAGATATGTAATAGAGTCTCACAGACATCTGTATCTATCTTCAAGAGGCTATATGATATCTTTAGGAAATTTCCTTCATTATGTTCCTTATCATGCAGGTTTTCTTCATACCTTATGTTCTAAGTCATATTTCACTCTCTTTTGTGCAAATGGTGATGATTAGATCTCATGAGGTTAGAGATGCTTAGCCTTCATTCGAGAAGAAAGCCTAGTCTAGAAGGATAGTTTTTAGTCCTAGAGGGGCTCGAGGTTATGGATGAGTACGAGGATCTTTCCCGTCTAGGAGTAGTGCTAAGGGACTCTTCTCTGAGCCCCGTGTTAAGAATGTTAGAGATATGGGTCCAACTTTGGGTCCAGTGAATTCTTCTACCACAGTCCTGGATGGGTTGTTTATTCTCTTATTGACCTATTTGGAGGATGTTATTTTGAGTATACTTGGTGTTTCCCCAGTTTTGAGTATTGTAGCTCCATCTGTGCTAGAGTCTACTTATGGTGTTCCTCCAGCCCTAAGTATGGATCCTCCAGTATTACCTACTTCTGCTTTGGGTACTTTACAAACTCCAAGTGTCATTTCTTTTTCAACTTCTATGTCTAAGTATGGTATTTCAAGATTAGGGGTTCATCTTTCATTTATATTACCTTCTTGGGTGGGATCTTATCCTGCCAGATTTACCATTCTTCTATTTACTGCGAGTACAGTTATGTCTTTTATGGATCAGAAGAGTTTTGTGAGATTTACTCTCTTGGGTTCTCCTAGGTTTAATGGTGTTGTGGGTGAAAATGTCCATGAGTTCTTGATTAACTGTCATGAGATATTGAATAACCTAGTTTGCTTGAGTTGCTTGGTATTGTGTATACTATTTATTAGTTAAGGGATGCTGCTAGGGATTGTTAGAGGTCACTTGTTGGTTGCAGACCTCTAAATTCTCCCAAGATGACTTAGGATCAGTTTGTTGAGACCTTTCTAGGGAGGTTTGTGCCTCAGAGTCTGAGGGATAGAATGATGGATGAGTTTGATCGCCTGGAGAAGGACTCCATTTATGTTACAGAGTATGAGGCTTACTTTTATGCCTTGTCTATATATTATTATGCTAGCATTGCCACTGAATCTAAGAAAATTTGGAAGTTCATGAAGGGGTTGGATGTTTCTCTTCAGTAAGCTATATCTCAAATTGTAGTGTTTAGAGCATCACCTAGAGTATAATTCATTATTCCAAGATGATTAAGGGTATCCTTTAAGCATCTTAGGGTAGCGCCAAGAGGGTGCACCATATGGGCAAGTTTAGGAGTCACACTTCTTGGGGCAGAGATTTTAAGGGCTTTCGTGGGTATCATGGTAGACTAGTACAGGGAGTCTTATAGAGTTCAAGTAGCGGGTCTTTGGGTTAAGCAGTTCAGGGTGGCCATTCCGATCTAGTCGTACCTCCTCCTGCTGAGTTGGGATGTAGGAGTTACTATGTGTGTCTGTGATCGGCCATTTAGTCGAGAACTATCCTTGCTATGTATTCAGATTTACTCTTATTTCATCTATGAGAGGTAGGGGTTCTACCAGAAGTGTACAAATCAAAAGTAGCAGAGCCTATGGTGGTGGTCCCAAGGCTATTCAGCCAGTTGGTGGTCATAGACAATATTGTGCTATATCCGCCAGACCATAGTTGTATCATCCATATGTATTTTAGACCTGCATATATATTATTTTATCTAAGATCGACATTCACTTATGTGTTTGAATACTTTGGTTTGTGTTTTGATCTAGTTTGTGGGCCTCTTGATGTGCCTGTTTGGTTACCTACCCTCGTAGGAGACTCTTTAGCGGTGAATTGGGTGTACCAATCTTGTGTGGGAAATTTTGTTGGGCGTGATACCTGAGTAGATCTGATTGTATTGGATATGGTAGATTTTGGTGACATCCTAGGTACGAACTGGTAGGCTCTTTACTATGCCATCCTAGATTATTATGATAAGACTGTGACTTTAGCTTCACTGAGTGTGCCAAGGATAGGTTGGAAGGGTGCACTTTATTTTGATCCCAAAAGGATTACATCATATGTTCAGGCTCATTTCATGGTTAAAAGGGAATATTTATCTTATTTGGCTCATATTCATGATACTAATGTTGTTTTACCACCTTCTTTGAATTCTATTTGTATGGTTTGTGAGTTTGTGGCTGTATTTCTCATAAATTTTTGTGGTATGCCTCTGGATCGTGATATTGACTTTGTTATTGATGTTGAGATGGGCACCAAGCCCATTTATATTCCTCTCTATAGGATGGCCTCAGCAGAGTTGAAGAAATTAAAGGATCACTTGTAGGATTTGTTGCATAAGGTATTTATCCGACCTAGTGTATCACCTTGAGGTACGCCTCTCTTGTTTGTAAAGAAAAGAATGGTTCTATGCATATGTGTATTGATTATTGGTAGTTAAACAAGGTGATAGTCAAGAATAAGTTTCTCTTCCTTATATTGATGATTTATTTGATCATCTTCAGGGTGCTTTGGTGTTTTTAAGGATTTATTTTAGGTTTGGGTTTCACCAGTTGAGGATTAAAGCTTCGAAGAAGACAGATTTTTGGATTTGGTACGGTCATTATGAGTTCTTAGTCATGTCCTTTGGGTTGATCAATGCCCGAACAACGTTCATGGAGTTGATGAATTGAGTATTTCAACCATATCTTGACTCATTTCTTACTATATTTATAGATGATACCTTTGTTTATTCCAAGAGTGTGGTCGATAATGAGGAGCATTTGGGGATTATACTTCAAAGATTGAGGAGAAGTTGTATGCTAAGTTCTCTAAGTGTGAGATTTTATTGGAGTCTGTCTCTTTTTTGAGTTATGTGGTGACTAAAAAAGGTATCATAGTTGCCTCAACCAAGATTGTAGCGGTTCATGATTGGGCTAGGAATACTTCGCCCATTGAGATTTGAAGTTTTATTGGCTTGGCAGGTTACTACCAAAGTTTTTTTTAGGCTTTCTCATCTATTGCAGCTCCATTGTCTAAGTTGACTTAAAAGAAGATTTCTTTTCAGTAGTCTGATACTTGTGAGGTAGCTTCCAAAAGCTCTAGGATTTTTTAACATCATCTTCTATATTGACTTTGCGCAAAGAGGTTGTGGGTTTTACCCTACCTATGATTTAGAGTTATATGCGGACATTTTTCTTAGAAGTTATAGAGGCACTAATTGTATGGAGTCCATTGTGACATTTTCTCGGATCATTGTAGCCTTCAGTATTTCTTCACCCTTTGAGATCTTAATATGAGGAAACGTCGTTGGTTTGAGTTGCTTATGAATTATGACTTCACTATTCTCTATCATCCAGGCAAAGTCAATGTAGTTGTAGATGTCTTGAGCCAGAAGTCGTCTAGCATGGATAGCTTGGTGCATCTTTTGACCCAGGAGAGGCCTTTAGCTTTGGAGGTTCAGTCTTTAGATAACCAGATGGCTAGGCTTGATATTTCAACACCTGGGTATGTTTTGGTATTTGAGGAGGCTAGATATTCTTTAATGGAGTAGATTCGAGCTCATCAGTTTGATAATGTCAGATTAAGGTTGATTAGAGATAAGGTGTATAGTGGTGAGGCTAAGAAAGCCTCACTTGATACAGAGGGTATTTTGAGGATTTGAGGCCGAGTTTGTGTGTCGAGAGTCGATGATTAGATTAGGTTGATTTTTTAGGAGGCTCATTATTTCAGGTATTCCATCCATCAAGGAGTGACTAAGACATATCATGATCTGAGGCAACATCACTAGTGTGGTGGAATGAAGAGAGATATAGTGGATTTTGTAGATCGTTGCCTATATTGCCAGTAGGTGAAAGCTGAGCATTTGAGGCTTGGTGGATTTCTTCAGAGGCTACCCATTCTCGAGTAAAAGTGGGAGCGGTTTACTATAGACTTTATGACTAGGTAGCCTCGTACTTTGCCTGGTTTTGATAGTGTTTGGGTCATCATGGATCAATTGACCAAATCTTCCTATTTTATTTTGGTTCAATGCTGAAAGGTAGCCTCATATCTATATTTGTGAGATTAGGCATCTTCATGGTGTGCCAGTGTCCATCAATCAGATTGAGGTTCAGTGATCACTTATCACTTTTGAAGGACCTTTCAGGATGAGTTGGGTGCTCGGGTTGATCTTATCGCAGCATTTCACCCCCATACTGATAGTCACTTAGAACGGACTATTCAAGAATTGAAGGATATGCTCTGTTCTTGTGTGATGGACTTTGGTGGCTAGTGGGAGCAGCATCTAGCCTTAGAGGAGTTTGCATATAATAATAGGTGCCATTTCAGTATTGATATGGCTATTTTTGATGTTTTTTATGGTTGGCGTCGTCGCCTTCCAATTGGGTAGTTTGAGGCTTCTGAGGTTAGAGCTCGAGGTATGGACTTGCATCATGAGTCTTTGGATAGAGTTTGGACCATTCAAGATAGACTTCGAGTGGCTCAGAGTAGGCAAAAGTGTTATGCATATTCTAGACTTTGTGCCTTCATATTTAGTGTTGGTGATCGTATTTTCCTTCGAGTTTCACCCATGAACAGGGTGATGAAGTTTAGGAAGAAGGGCAAGTACATCCCCAGGTATATTGGCCCATTTAAGATTCTTTAGACTGTTGGTTATGTGGCTTATGAGTTGGCTTTGCCCCCAACTTTATCAGTTGTTCATTCGGTTTTTCATGTTTCCATAATTTCTCATTACTTTTTGGATGAGTCTCATGTCATTCGCGGGGATTCAGTTCAGTTAGATGGGAGGTTGTCTTTTGTAGAGGAGCCTATCTCCTTCTTAGCTAGAGATGTCAGACAGTTGCATTCTAGAGATATTCTTATGGTTAAGGTCCAACGGAAGCCTCTACCTGTAGATGAGCTACTTGGTAGGTCGAGTCTGATATGCATAGTTCTTATCCCTAGATTTTTGCTGATTCAAGTATTTTGCCTTGGCTTTAGTTTGAGGACGAACTAGAATTTTAGTGGTGGATGATGTAACGACCTGATTTTTTATAATTTAAGTGAAATATTCACTGTTGTGTGATTTGACCATTTTGTCCTCCCTATGGTTGTGATATGTTATTTCTGGTGTGTGAGGATGCTTGATATGGTTCCTAATGCATTTCGGTGTGATTTATGTGAAATTATAGTTTTTGGTGGCCTGAAAAGCCTTATTGTTGACTTCGGTCAATATTTATTGATATGTGCATCGGATAGCGAGATAGACTGCGCTAACAGACCTGAAATGTCGATTTTAGGGTGGTAGCATGGTTGGTTTGATATTGTCGCTTTTATATCTCCTTTTGACCCTCAGTTCAAAAAGTTGTGAAATTGGGTTTTGGAAGTCAACATTGTGAAAATGATATTTTTCAAAAATCAGATATTGTTATTGAGTCCGGAGCGTTGAATTTTATAGGGTTGCATATTTTTTTTGCATTTATAGGACTTCGGGTAAATCGCAATGGGTACGCGGAGACTTGGAATTTTCCATGTTTGAGTTGGTGTTGTACTCAATTGATGCACTCAGTTTTGCAAACCAGAAGCCGCTTACGAGACTGATTGGGCAAACACGAGTGTCGCATTGGTGACATGTCGGCTGCAATCACAACAGTCACATTTATTAAGGACAGGTCGCAATGCAATTCCTGCCATTAGGCTAGGTACCACATACACGACGCCTGGTTGTGTATCCGATGCCTAGGCTTGGGTAGGCTCCATAACACCTATTCCAATTACGTTCTCTAAATGTAATCATCTAATTTTTGTTTAAACAAGAATTATAGGTAGAAATTATGGGTATTGACCTGTAAGGCATAAAAATTGTAATTCTCCAATTTAAACCCGAATTTCAACCCATTTTTACTTGGCTGAGTTTCTAATCCTATAATTATCACTTTTCTTTCGATTTCATCTTCAAACTAACTTCAAATTCTTGATTCTAAAATGAATTTGAGGAGTTTTATCAATAAAGCTTAAAATGGTTTTGTGTCGATTAAGACCTCATTTTGAATTCATTTTTGCTTGGGTTTTCACCTATAGACTCCTAAAAATATGGAGAACATGTTTTAAAAACGAAGTTATGATTTTACCCTACTTTTTGGAAAATCTATTTTGGGGGTTTGTTTTGACACTGACTTGAAAATTAACAATATGGGTATGGTTAGCTTTCTTTTAATGCATAGATTCTATACTTCTATGTTTTAGTTGATTCCAAATATATTTGTGAGGAGTGAGTCTTCAAGTTGAAGGATTTTGGACCATTTTTCGACTTTCGAGGTAGGTTATGGCTTAACTTTCTTCAAACTGGGCTGGGTAGTAAGAATTGGCACAAAATCATGTTAAGGGTGTGGGGACTAATTAATAAAATTGCTATAATTATTGTGTTGTGACCGTGTGGGTGCCTATATGTCACTGTAATTGGTAGTTTTTGAACATTCTTAGCAATGTATGATGGTGTGGGGTCCTATATGATATTGTTGGTTGTGTTATCACGATCCGAACTAGCGCCTGAACGTGATGGTTACCCTAAGTCCCACATGGAATGGAGATCACCCCCTTCACCTAACCTAGTCAACACAACAACCTCTAGTGTCGGATGAATTCCAAACATATAACAAGATAGTGTAAACCAAGACTATTATTATTTCAAGAAATATCTATACTAACCACCGGTAGCTGGACAACCGTCCACCACCTAACCAATCCCCCCAAAACAAGACACTAAAGTCCATAGTAATCCAACAAAGCCTCTATAAAACCGAAATCAATAAAATGTCAGGACATGCGCCCGACAATAGCCAAAACTGACACCCAAGGAGAAAACCAAAACAAAGTCTAAACAAGGTCTAAGACACAGAAAATAAGGACTATGAAATGAAGCCTTCCGAAGTATGGAAGATCACCAATTCAATGTCAACTCATGAACCAACTCGAACACCTAATCACTGCACAGGAAAAGTTGAAGAAATTCTGGCTGCATCAAGTAGGAATACATCATCCGGAGACGGTTAGCAGTTAGAGTGCTAGAATGTAACTCTGGGATAGAGGAATAAAGCAAAGCCATCATTCAAATCCAAATCAAATAAACATATGCAATCACATGTATACATACTTACATACATGTATATATATATATATATGTATATATATATCATGTCAGGATAGGGAACAAAGCTTAGCATGAACTTTGAAAACCATAACCTGGGCTATGTAGCATAACCGCCATACAACAAGGCACCCAAGAGCAATATGGGCCCAGCTATCCCCTAGTTGGAAGGGCCCCAATACGTGTGGATACACGAACAAGAGAATATCCATATCTGTATATGCCTTTATAGGGGACTCAAACCTCCTGACATAATCAAGGTGACTTAAGCACCAATGTAAACAATATGGGGAACTCGAACCTCCCATTCATATATTCATTCGGGGAACTCGAACCTCTCGGTCATATAGACACATGTACAAGCTAAAGTAGTTTCTAGTGTTAGTCCTTCGAACTCCACTTCCATGACCCGGCTACATATCCCACTTTAGAGTCCAATTAAAATATTTATTACACATACACAACTATAAATCCAATTACTTTCCAAAGGCGTCCCCCTTTGGTATCATCATGCCAACCCCATTTGCAAGCGTACAACATGCCATAACTATTATTAATCAACTTGGGACTCGAACCCATTTTCTAAACAAATAAATCAATTTAGTTTAACATTTAGGGACTCAAACCCATTTGGCCAATTAAACCACCAAGGTTACAAATCAAATCAATTCATGAACAACAACACCTTCGTGAAATCATTTATCAATCATTAACTTTCTTTAGGCCAATGTCTTTGTTCAAAACATAATTAAATTCAATTAATGGTCATCAAGACCTTTACAAAGCTATTCATCCTTCATTAACATTCTTATGCCAAGAATTAGTTCAAAACACAATTCAATTTTGTCTTATGCCAAGCATAAGTTCAAAATACAATTCAAACTTGTGACAAGATCATTCTCACTGACATTTTCATAAATAGGTTGAGGGCATACCATTATCAAACCATTATTCAAGCCAAAAATGATCAATTTAGGGTTAACCAGGACCCCTTAGTCTAAATCAAGATTCCCAATCCCCCACATGTGCATAACCATTATCAAAATTTGTATAATCATAATTTAAATCATGAGAAAGCAATACCTAATAACATTCATTCAAACCGTCATCCTTGGTTTTATAAAACACCATTTATAATTCATGAACAAAGCTTTAAACATATGCTGAACTAAAAATGAAGGAAGGGTCATATGTCTGAGTTACAATGATTCATAGAGAGAATTCGATCTTTGAGCCTCTAGATGACCACCTTGAAGAAACCCTATCCCAATTTTTCTTGAGAAGTTTTAAAGAGTTTTTAAATCTTGCTAAGTGTAAAATGAATGCCCAATAAGTGTTATAATTCATGGGGTCTTAACAGCTTGGGGTAGGAAATTTCCAAAATACCCTCAGCTTAAAGTTGTGGAAAATCTGCAAGTGGGTATGAGATGACCCTCTAACTCGTCACCACATCATATAATTGGTACCATCTAGTCGTCACTAGAATAGAAGGTTGGACACCATATTTTATCCAACTTATGACTCCCCTGCCTAACTCATCACTAGATGATACGGCTGCTAAGATCTGGTCTTATCCAAGGTAGAACATCAATGGCTAGACACTGGACAGCATACGATTGGACCTACCCTCTCATCATATTACTATACGAATTGTATGGAATATCCCATAGCCAGGAAAGAACTTGGCCCAAAATTACACTACTCATCATATGACTAGGGTCGCTAGACCCATCACCACACCATATGACTTATGGTATGAGTCGTATGATGAATAGAGTGTTCAAAACTCAAGAAATTTACAAGGGCAAAAGTTCAGGGTGTTTCAATCTCCCCACTTAGGATCATTCATCATCAAATGATGGGACAAGGCAATACAAGCACGATTAAACCCCAAATTTCTTTACTCTTAACTTTAAGACAGAAAACAAAATACCAAGGAAATTTGTCAATTTTCCTTTAACAAAGACAGAAAACAAAGATGGTAAGAAGAACACATACCTTGAGCATGATTTTCTAGAATCAAAAATAGGAACGGATTCTTGGATTTCATGCCCTCCACGGCTTCCCAAGAGCTTCCTTAAACTTTTGGTTCCATCATAGAACTATTACCGAAGCTATTTCTTTTGTTCGCTACCGATGAACTTTCCGATCCAAGATCATTACTGAGACCTCCTCATAGGACAAAGAATCCAAACTATCAATGTTTTCCAAGGGAACAACCAATGAAGGATCACCTATACATTTCCGCAATATGGACACATGGAATACTGGATGAATGGAACTCATGCTAGAGGGAAAATCCAACTCATACGCAACATTACCAACCTTTCTCAAAACAAAATACGGGACAACATACTGGGGACTGAGTGTCCCCATCTTTCCAAACCGCATTACTCCCTTTGTGGGAGATACTTTCAAAAACACCCAATATCCAACCTCAAATTCCAAGTCCCTTCACCTTACATCTACATAGGACTTTTGGTGACTTTGGGTAGTCTTAAGCCTATTCAAATCACCTTCACCTTCTCTATGTCTTGGTGAACTAAATCCAGGCCAAATATTCCCACTTCACCAACCTCAAACCATCAAATAGGAGATCGACACCTCCTACCATACAATGCCTCAAACAGGGCCATACCAATGCTAGAATGGTAACTATTTTTATAGGCAAACACAACTTGAGGCAAATGGTTGAACCAATTACAACCAAAGTCAATCACACAGGTTCGCAGCATATCTTCCAAAGTCTGAATAGTCCATTCAGCTTGCCCATCTAATTATGGGTGAATATCCATACTAAGACTCACTTTAGTCCCCAAACCACACTAAAAATAGTGCAAGATATGAGATAAGAACTGAGTAACATGATCCAAAATAATTGATATAGGCGTACTATGCAACTTTACAATCACTTGAAGGAATAATCTCGCATAGTCGGCAGAATAATTAGTCCTCACTTCCAAAAAGTGAGCAGACATAGTCATCTTATCCACGATGACCCAAATGGCATCACACAGATTCCGTGACTACAGAATACTGGTAATGAAATTGATATTAATTATCTCCCATTTCCACACAAGTAGTTCAATTTCTTAGAGTAGTCTACCAGGCTTTATGTGCTCCACCTTCACTTATTGACACACTTACACTTAGCCACAAAGTTGTCTACATCCTATTTTATGTTATTCCACCAATACATATTCTTAAGATCATGATACATCTTTGTTGAGCTGGGATGAATTGTATACCGCGATTCATGGTCCTTGGCCAAAATCCTTCCTCACAATCTATTCACGTTGAGAATAGATAACCTCTCTTTGTACCTCAAGATATCATCATCATCGGTCTCAAAAGCCAACATCTTCTGTTTACCTATGTCATTCCTAATCTTGATCTTCACCAAAAGGGGATCTAACACCTTTTTCTCCTTTATTTCTGAACCAAGAGGAGATTGCCCCACCTGTTGCACAAATACACCACCATCCTCAGAGGAAATATCAATTTTAGAGAAGAATTTAGCACCTTAAAACTAATCAAAGGGATCATCAATTCTTGTAAAAGGTTTCTTATTCTTTACTATCACCTTATTCAACTGTCGATAATTAATACACATCTGAAAGGACCCATCCTTCGTACGCAAAAACAATACTGGTGCACCTCATGGGGACATGCTAGGATAAATAAAACCCTTGTCTAAGAGATCTTTCAACTACTCCTTGAGTTCCTTCAACTCAGCTGTAGACATTCTATATGGGGGAATAAAAATTAAACGAGTGTCCAGAATAAGATCAATCCCAAACTCAATATCCCTATCGGTAGGGATGCCAAGAAAGCCATCAGGTAAGACCTCAGGAAACTCATTTACCTCAGGAATAGAAATCAAGGAAGGAATGTCCAGGTTAAAATCCTTAACCCAAACTAGATGATAGAGACCCCCTTTAAAATTAACCTCTAAGATCAAAGATATGATATGTACTATCCCTTAGGAGCTAGGGAACCACCCTCTCACTCAATGAAATTTAAACATGACCTTATTGGTCTACAATTCTAAAGAAGCATAGCTCAAGTGCAATTAGTCCATCCGTAAAATTACATCAAAGTCAACCATGTATAACTTTATAAAGTCCACCAGAGTTTCTTTATTACCAACAGACACCACACAACCCTTATAGACTCTTTTCACAACCACAGAGTCTCCCACTAGGGTAGAAATAGAAAAGGGATCCACAAGATACTCAAGATCAAAACCAAAATACACAACCATAAATACACAGCAAGAAGAGGTAAAAACTCCTAAATGTCTTATAGCCTCTTTTTTATAAGTATGGCGCTCTACTCATCCCTAAAAAGACTCTACTTGACATGAATTTGTGGACACCTAATTGACCATGAACCTAGGCTATAATATCAACTTTGTCACAACCCAAACCAGGGCCTATCCATGACGGGTATCCCAAGTCCTACGTTGACCATAGATTACCCTTTCTCCTAACCTAGTCAACATAACAATCTTAAGTGTTATATGAATTCTGAACATATAATAAGATAGTGTAAACCAAGACTATTATTAATTTATAAAATGTCTATACCAACCATAGATAGTCGAACAAACATTCACCACTGAACCAATCCACCCTAATCAAGATACCCAAGTCCACAGTAATCCAAAAAAGCCTCTATAAAACTGAAATCAAAATAATGTTGAGATATGCCCCAGATAATAGCCAAAATTGACACCCAAGGATATAACCAAAATAAAGTCTAAACAAGATCTAAGACATAGGAAATAAAGACTATAAAATAAAGCCTTCTAAAGTATAGAATCTCACCACTTTAATATCAACTTATGAACCAACCCAAACACCTGATCACTATGCTAAAAATTAGAAGAAATTCCAGTTCCTGCTTCACATGGGGATACAGTGACTGGAGACGGTTAGCGATTGGAGTACTAGAATCTAACTCAGGATAGAGGAATTAAATAATTCTATCATTTAAATCCAAATTAAATAACCATATTCAATCACATGTGTATATATATATAAATATATCATGTCGGGATAGGTAAAAATGCTTAGCATGAACTTTTAAAACCATATCCTAGATTGTGTAGCATAACCTTTGACTATATGGGCCCAACTCTCCCCTAGTCAAAGGGCCCTAGTGCGTGTAGCCGTATAAACCAGAGAATATCCATATTTTTATATGCCTTTATGACGGACTCAAACCTCCTGACATAATCAAGGTGACTTAAGAACTAATGTAAGCAAAATAGGGGACTCAAACCACCCATTCATATATTCATTCGGGAGACTTAAACCTCCCAATCATATAGATACTCATACTAGCTAGAACAATTTCCAGTGTTAGTCCTTCGAAATCCATTTTCACAACCAAGCTACATATCCCGCTTTAAAGATTAATTTTAACATTCATTACACATACACGACCATTAATTCAATTACTTACCAAAGGCATCCTATTGGTATCGTCATACCAACCCCACTTACAAGCGTACAACAAGCTATAACCATTGTTAATCAACTTAGGATTCAAACCCATTTCCTAAATAAAGACATTAATGCAGTTTAAAATTTAGGGACTCAAATCCATTTATCCTTTTAAAACACCAAGTTTACTATTGAAATCAATTCATGGACAACAAGGACTTTATGAAATGATTTATCAATCATTAACATTCTTTAAGCCAATATCTTAGTTCAAAACATTATTCAATTTAATTTATGGTCATCAAGACCTTTACAAAGCCATTCATCTTTCATTAACATTCTTATGCCAAGGATTAGTTCAAAACACAATTCAAACTTGAGACAAAATCATTCTTACTGATATTTTCACAAACAGGTTGAAGGCATAACATTATCAATGTAGTATTCCAGCAAAAAAACATCAAGCTAGAGTTGACTAATACCCTTTGGTATAAATTACAATTCCTAAGCACCCACAGGTGCAAAACTATTATCAAAATATGTTTAATCATAATTTAAATCATGAGAAAGCCATACCCAACAACATTCATTTAAACCCTCATCCTTGGTTTTCAAAACAACCATTTAGGATTCATGAACAAAGCTTTAAACATATTATTTTAGTGAACCAATAATGAAGGAAGAGTCACATGCCTGAGTTACAAAGATTCACAAAGAGAATTTAATCTTTAAGTCTCTTGATGACCACCTTGAAGAAACCATAGCCTAATCTTTCTTAAGAATTTTTAGAGAGTTTAGAGAGTGTTTTAAATCTTGATAAGTGTAGAATTAATACCCAATAAGTGTTATAAGATATGGGATCTTAAGCGTTTGGGTAGTAAATGTCCAAAATACCCTTAGCTTAAAAGTTATGGAAAACCCAAAGGTGGGTACGGGTTGACCCTTCAACTCATCACTATATCATACAATTGGTACCATCCAGTCATCACCAAAATAGAAGATTGGACACCACATTCTATCCAACTTATTACTCCATTACCTAACTCGTCAATAGACCATACAACTAGTAAGATCTAGTAGTATCCAAAGAAGAACATAAAAGGTGAGATATTGGACAATATACGATTGGACCTACCCTTTTATCATAATAACATACGAATCGTATGGAGTCTCCCATTTCTAGGATAGAACTTGGCCAAAAATCACACTAACCATCATACAACTAGGGTCCCTAAACCCATCACCACACCATATGATTCATTGTGTGAGTTATATGATGAATAGAAAGTTCAAAACTCAAGAAATTTGCAAGGCCAGAGTTTAAGGTGTTTCATGTGTATACTTGTTATTAATTATGCTTTTTTTTAATGAAAATTCATAGTATGGTATCAATTGTGTACTTAATTTTATTCTACTCTCTTGGTATATGGTTTATGTTGGCATTCATAGATGGTTGGAAATATTGAGTGGATTATTGTCTCACTTGGTTGGTATATTAGTTGGATACAAAAATACTTATTATGGTTGGTCATGAGCCTTACATCCTCATATAAAATACATTCATGAAACATTGGTACCACCGTAGAAAATATGGGAACACAGGATTTTTCTGACAAAAATGTGACATCTTTAAAACCCTCTATCAATGGATGTGATAAAGAGGAGTTATGGATATTGATATTGTTTATTGGTTGTATATGGGTTGACAAAACCTCCTTGGTTCCTAAGTTGGTAAGCTTTAGCTCCATAGATGTATACAGAGTTGTGCGATAATCTTGAGAATCATCATCATTATCATCATCATCTCTATTGCATTTGTATTAACTTTGTATTCTTCTGCGATGCACTATCTTTCCTTGATATAATACCTACCTATGTGTACTTCCTCCATCATATTTGTATGTGTGATAACTACATACTAATATTTCTCTCTCATGTTGCTATGGTGTATTTGATTATTATACAACTGCTAGTGGAGATAGTGTAGGATATCATGTGGGATATTTTCTGGTTGCAGATGATATGCCCTTATAGTGTATTTTGTATGCTTTATTGATTTTTTTTACATAGTCAGCCTATGATACCTACTGAGTATAAGTTGATCGTACTCAGTGCTACTATGCCCTTTCAGTGTAGATCCAAGTTTAAGTGCACCTCACGGTGGTTGACTTTGGGTGAAACTTTAGAGCTATTTGAGGTATCAGTTGGATTCTAGATTTTTTAGTCTACTACTACCTTTATTTGTCTAGACTATGTCATTTTTTGGATTCAGAGACAAAGTTTTTCCTATTTTGGACATCTTAAGTATTTTTGATATTGACTAGTACTAATTAGTTCTTACACTGTTACACTAGATTTTGGGATTATGGTATTATATCTTCGATTATGCTCTTTCACTTTCATTATATTGTGTGGTTTGGCTTTGTGCTAAAATTCATACTTTGGATTATTGTTGTTATTTTTTTTCTTTTATTAGTATATGTGATAGGCTTACTTGTCAAGGCTTGCTGAGACAAGTGTCATCATGAACCTTGATTTTAGGGCCATGACACTACTATCAGCACAGAAAAAGGTAAAAAAATTACATGGAATGCCAAAAAAGAAAGATGTCCTGTAGGCAGGGATAGATTTAAATAGAAATAGTACATGAGAACCTGATGGTATGACATGTGCCTTTTATCAAGATACATCGAAGATAATTGGTGATGATGTGTATTGAATGGTGAAATTCTTCTTTTGTGGTGTAGAGATACCGAGATTTGTAACTCATACAAATCTAGTTTTACTCCCAAAAAGGTGATGGTGAATAGTTTTTTGACTTGAGACCAATATCTTTGAGTAATTTTATGAATTAAATTTTTTCAAGGATAATACATAAGAGGATACTGTTTGTGCTTCCAAGAATAATTTCTAATGAACAGGCTGGTTTTGTGCAAGGTAGGAGTATATTAAAAATGTCCTGATAGTACAAAAGATTATCATTGAAATAAGAAAGTGGGGAAAGCCAACTAACCTCGTGATTAATCTAGACATGATGAAACCTTATGATAGGGTAGAGTATCTATTTCTTATGGAAGTGATGAGAAAGATTTGATTTAGTAAAATATTAATTGATATGGTGTATAGAGTAGTGGAAAGAAATAAGTACTCAATACTTTTGAATGGCCATCCTAAAGGTTTTTTCATCTCTTCAAGAAGGCTTAAACAAGGGGATTCCTTATCCCCCTAATCACTTTATATTAAAAGAAGAAGTGATTAGAGCTTTAAATTCCCTAATAGAGAAAAGAAATTTCAAAATATTTGGGATGCCAAGAGGAAGTCCTAAGATCATTCATTTAGCATTTACATATGATATGATAGTTTTATACAAAGAAGATGTGAGAATAATGTGAATGATTGCGGAGACTTTTGAGAGGTGTGAAAGGGTGTTGGGTCAGAAATTCAACAAAGAAAATAGTGCCATATACTTGCATCATAGTGTGTAGGAGTGGTACTTTAAGGAAAGACTTTCTTTTCACCTACCTAGGTTGCCCTATCTTTTATAAGAGGAAGTAGAAAAGTTACTACCACCGGATGATACAAATAATAAGCTCCAAATTGCATACTTGGAAAGGAAAACTACTTTATTATGGAGGATAGGCAATCTTGACCAAGCATGTTCGACAGAGTACACCTATTAACTGTCTATCAGTAATGAATCCTCCTATAAATGTACTAAATTAGATACAGTAAATGATGGATTAATTTTTTAGAGCAATTTTATTGGGGAAGAGTTAGAATAGGAGTAAATAGAGTAATTTATGACTACCAAAAAAGTAAGGAGGTTTGGGGTTTGGCTGTAAAAGGATGTGTCAGTAGCCCTTTTCTATAAGCTTTGGTGGAACTTCAAAATAAATCAATATATTTGGAGTAAGTACTAGTGAAGAAATACTACAAGAAAATTAAATACAACTTGGTGAAGTTGAAAGTAAGAAGTGGAAGATCTTAAGTATGAAAGAAAAGATTACAAGCAATGGACTTAAAAGAGCAGCCAGACATGGTGGTATAGCAAAAAAGGATCAGCTTTTTTCTAGAATCACAATTGGACTTGACTAGGAGATCTGCATACTATCACTGGAGAGGAGTTTGGATGGGATGATTTAAATGAGACAGTTAAAGAATTGACAAAGAAAGGTGAGTGGAATATAGATATTTTAGAGAAAGTTCTACCATTGGAAGTGGTAAAACATATCTTTCACATCAAACCTACAAAAGTAGAAGGGGTGATAAATAAACCATGTTGGATATTAGACACTAACAGAATCTTTATAGTTAAATTAGGTTAGCAGTATATCATACATAAGGAAGAGCCTAACAAAATCTATAAGTGGATGTGGACTAAAGGCCTACCTTTCAAAATGTCTTTTCCATGTGGAAACTATAAAGGTTTAAAATCCCAGTACATAATAGAGGGAGAAGGTGGGGTATTGAAGGACCATCCAAATGTTGGTATTGTGACAATACATCTTAGGAGACACTAACCCTTTAGTTTTTAAGGTAAACTAGTGTTAATAGGACCTGGTCCTACTTTTGCAATTTTATAGGTTTAAGCATTGAAGGCCTCTCATTTAGGGAGGTGATAATGTTATGGTGGGGAAAAGAATTAAAAAAGGACTAAAACTATACTATAAGTGTAATGCCCCGAATCTGGTACCCAAAATGCTACATAGTGCTCATGACCCCGAAGGACCACAAGCTAACCCATGACTGATATCTGTACCTGTATACTGAATACAATGCTTTATAATACGGAAACATAAACTGAAAGGCCATAAGGTTCAATACTAAACATGATCTGAATGATATAATATTCGTGTGGGTAATAAAATACCCAAAACAAAACTGAACATACTAAAATCTGAAACATAATAGTTTAGAAAGCCTCTAACTGACTGAACTGTCTGAGTAAGGAGTTGATGGTACATATCCCCAACTAACTCCAACTAATAAGTTGATTAATGAGAAAATAGGGAAATAATCATATCCTCGAAAGATGAGGACTCACTTCAACTCTGTATGCGGATATATGGAATCTACTGTTGCTCTGGAGCTCGTATCTCTAAATATATGGTATAAGACACCATAGCACAAATGCGTCAGTACTTTGAATGTACTGGTATGCATGTGAGGTAGGATGAATGCATGGGGTTCATATACATGAACAATAATAATAACTGACTAACTATCATGAGTGTGAGAATACATGCATGAGACAACAACTAACACTAATACAGTGATAACATAATTACTGAATTTGAATATAACTGATAACATGAGCGACTGTATCTGATAGTCCTAAATCTAATGGAACTATCTGAGTTCCACACAGTATCTGAGTAGACTGTATCTGATAGTCCTAAAATTTGAAGAACTATCAAAGATCTATTACTAAGATTGATTGACCATATCATATAGTCCTGATTTGTAACATGAAATTGTGGAAAGTAGTTATATAACTGACATGCCCCTGATATGCCATTTTAGTTGAGTTGGGGTCCAATTTGTAACCCCAATTAGAAGGGTGTCAATACCGCGCCACTAGTAAGGACAAGCTGTGGGTGACCCTCATCTGATAGTGCCCCCTGTACGAGAATGGTGGGGCCCTCATCTGACAGTGCTAATCCACCTCATCAACCCTCATCAACAGTGTTGATTTCTCAACCTATGCTGGCTACATAGTTCTGGAATGCAAGGATAACTACTAAGGATCACACCTTCATCTGATAGTGTGTGTTCCCATCCTTGGGTTCACTCGCTGCTAATTCTTACTCCTATCTGAATAGACTCTGAACATGATTTACTGAACTGAACATGGGCTGAATTAATGAATTCTATTGACTGACGAAATACTACTGATATTTGATAATTGACTGAGTTCATGAGATCATTGATATTTCCTGAGTCATAAGACTATTTGAAGTCTAAGGATTCATAGCTTGACTGAGAGTAACATGAAAACATCACATGGCTCTAGGCACACAGTTAATGTTTCGGGTTCGAGTACCCCAAGACTCAATGGAAGGAAACTGACCAACAATATTTTACTTGAACATATAACTAACATCATAATCCATAATACATTTATCGAAGCATTTTATTATAACATGTGATAGGCATAACTTGTACGTACATGGGGATTTCATGGTATCAGGATAGTTAGGCACTTTTCCTTCATCTAGGTATTTAATCAAACATATTGTAGGCATGGTACATGTAAACATCATTGTACAATAATTAAACACCATGGTTCAATTCTAATTTCATCATTCAAGGGTTTAATAATAGGTTTGCATGAATCTATATCTATAATAATTTAACCCATATAGAATTTATCACCCAACATGGAGTAGAATTCAATTTCTCATTATCCACATGAACAAGAGCAGACCAATCATGAAATTCATCAGAGAATCCATTAACATGAATTTAGAAAAGGGATTCTTGGGCTTCATGGACGAAAGGAGTCCATGAATGAATACTATGCATACCTTAGTTCATGATTTCGTGAAGATTGGCGGTGAAACCTTCTTGAACTTGGATCGTCTATGTAAACTTGTTCTTGAGATAAATTTGAGAGAAACTAGTATATTTTGGGTGAAAAGTGTCTGAATCACCTGTTAAAGGGCTTAAATAGGGGTGGAAAGTTAACCCTTTAAACCCTGGACGTATCATTTAATTTCAGTAAAATTTACCCAAACTGAACCCCTGGCGCGATGCGGCACTATCGCGCCGTGTCATTGGAATTTAACAATTGAGAAACTGAGGGATGGTGCGACGCAGAGCCATCGTGTTGCCCCAACTTTTGCAACCTGGAACTTTGGTACGACACAAGGAAAATCGCGTTGGGACACTAGAAAATGGAAAATTCTGAATTTGAGCCCTGGCGCGACGCACCATAATCGCGGACCCCTACTGGAAAAACTTGAAAATTTCTCAAGGAATAACCATCATTTAATTTAGAAGCTAATACTAGACATTTTTGAGATGAAATAAACTAGGAAAACGTATGGGGAATTACAATATCTCCCCCTTGAGAACATTCATCCTCGAATGAGACTGACTGAGAGGGGAGAAAAGACAACTGGCGTACATGCTAAATATGAATAATTGGAACATGATCTCATGAATGACATGACTGATAAGCTAAACACATTATACTAAACATACATATCTGATGCATGTGTAACTGATTCATGAATGCATGACTGAGTGTTCTGAAGACCTAAGTTCTCACAATAAGAATGCATGTCTGATGCATAATTACATAACTTACTGATACATGAGTACATGACTGAATATGCAATGGTACTTGATACTAGGTTTATAATGGGTACATGAGCATGAAACTGCATACCAAGTTTGTGATGAGCACTGAACATGAAGCTGAGTAAGCTTAAGGAGAACTGTTACCTTGAGCTTGATCTGAGTTGGTAAAGAAGAGGTGAGGATACTTGGTATGCATGTCTGCCTCTGCTTCCCAAGTAGCTCCCTCGACGGACTGATTTGTCCAAAGAACCTTAACTAGAGGGACTTTTTGGTTCCTTAATCTACAAGTCTGATAATCTAAGATTTCTACTAAAATTTCTTCATAAGAGAGAGTGTTCTAAACATTAATGCTCTGAATAGGGACTATAAATGATGGGTCACCTATGCACTTCTTGAGCAAAGAGACATGAAAGACTGAATGAACTGAGGCTAGATCTGAAGGCAATTCGAGCTCATAAGCTACCTTGCCGAATCAACTGAGAATCTTGAAGGGACCATTATATCGGGGACTGAGTTTTCTTTTCTTGCCGAACCGCTTTACTCCCTTTATAGGAGAGATCTTTAGATAGACATAGTCACTAATCTTGAACTCAAGATCTTTTCTACAAATATCTGCATAAGACTTCTGTCAGCTCTGAGCAGCTCGGAGTCTTTCTCTAATCAACTTGACTTTTTCAAAGGTATCGAATACCAAATCAGGACCTATGAATGAGGCCTCACTAACTTCGAACCAGCTAATTGGATATCTACATCTCCTATCTTAGAGAGCTTCAAATGGATCCAACTAAATACTGGAACGATATTTGTTGTTGAATGCAAACTCAATAAAAGGTAAGTGGTCATCCCAACTTCCCTTGAAATTGATTGCACACGCCCTTAGAATATCTTTTAACGGCTGAATGGTCCTTTTTACTTGACCATCTATCTGAGGATGAAAGACTATACTGAGATGAACTTGGATACCAAGACCCTTTTGGAATGCTTTCCAGAAGTGAGAAGTGAACTGGGTACCTCTGTCTGAGATTATAGCTAATAAAACACCGTGCAATCTGACCAACTCCCTGATAAAGAGTTTGGCATAATCTTCGGCTGAGTAAGAGGTATGAACTGGAAAAAAATAAGCTGATTTGGTCATTCTATCTACAATGACTCAGACTGAATCATGCTGATGACGAGTTCAAAGAAACCCGTCACGAAGTCCATGTTCACAACTTCCCACTTCTAAATAGGAATGCTAAACTCCTGTATGGACCCACTAGACTTTTGATGCTCTATCTTAACCTGCTGACATATAGAGCACTTATCCACAAACTCTGGAATGTCTCTCTTTATCCCACTCCACCAATAGATTTCCCGCAAGTCGCGGTACATCTTTGTGGCCCATGGATGAATAGAGTAGCGCGCACCATGCGCTTCTACAAGAATTTGCTACCTTAAGTCATCTACACCTAGAACACAAAGACAACCCTAACAACGAAGGACACCTTCTCCCCCCGGGAGAAAACCTCTACTTTCTGATCCTGGACTAACTCTTTCAACTTGACATGGATGGGATCTCTATCTTGCTTTTCTTTCACTTCAGAAACTAGATATAATTCTAAACTACTCTGAACCCATTTATCACCCTCATCTATATCGACTAAGAAAATGCCTAGTCTGGAAAGTTTATGGACTTCTTGATCTAACTTCTTCTTGTTATCCTTAACATGAGAAATAGTACCCATAGACAGTCTACTGAGAGCGTCGGCCACTACATTGGCCTTGCCCAAAAGATAAAGGACACTCATGTCATAATCTTTCAAGCACTCTAACCACCTTCTCTGATGAAGATTGAGATCTTTTTGAGAAAAGACATACTGAAGACTTTTATGATCTGTGAACATATCTACATGAACACCATATAGATAATGCATCTAAATCGTCAAGGAAAAGATTATGACTTCTAACTCAAGATCATAAGTAGGATAATTCCTCTTATGGGGCTTAAGCTGTCTAGAGGCGTAAGCTATGAACTCACCATACTGCATGAGTAAACAACCTAGACCCACTCTGGATGCATCATAATACACTACGAACCCATCTAAACCATCTAGGAGGGCTAAGACTGGAGCTGAGGTGAGTCGAGTATTCAACTCCTGAAAACTCTTCTTGCCAGGATCTGACCACTGAAACTTGACTTTCTTCTGAGTCAATCAAGACATAGGGGATACAATAGAAGAAAATCCCTCAACAAACCATCTGTAATAGCCAGCCAAACCCAAGAAACTCCTAATATTTGATAGAGAGAAAAGTCTAGGCCAATTTCTTACCCCTTTGGTATTTTGAGAATCTACTCTAATACCATTACCGAAAATGATATGACCAAGAAATGCTACTGACCTTCGCCAAAATTTGCACTTACTGAATTTAGCGAATAGATAATGATCTATAAAAGTCTGAAGTACTGTTTTGAGATGGTCTGCATGATCACGCTCACTGTGGGAATAAACCAGAATATCATCTATGAAGACTATGACGAGCATGTCCAAGTACTGCTTGAACACATGGCTCATCAAGTCCATAAAAGTTGTTGGGGCATTGGTAAGACTAAAGGACATAACTAAGAATTCAAAATGACCATACCGAGTACGAAAAGCTATTTTTAGATTGTCACATTCTCTAACTCTAAGCTGATGATAGCCAGATCTGAGGTCTATCTTAGAGAAATAACTGGCACCCTAAAGTTGGTCAAACAAGTCATCAATTTTGGGAAAAGGATACTTGTTCTTGACTATGACCTTATTGAGTTGACGGTAGTCTACACACATCCTAAGAGAATCATCTTTCTTGCGCATGAATAATACTGGAAAACCCCATGGGGAAATATTGGGCTTGATAAATCCCTTATCTAAGAGGTCCTTCAATTCTTCTTTCAGTTCCCCAAGTTTTGATGGTGCCATTCTATATGGCAGAATAGATATAGGCTGAGTATTTAGAAAAAGATCAATGCTAAAGTCTATTTCCCTTTTGGGAGAAATTCTTGAAAGATCTTCAGGAAAGACATCTAAATATTCATTCACTACTGGGACTGATTCAATATTGGGAGTTTCAAAACTAGTGTCATTAACTCAAACAAGATGATAGACACATCCTTTAGGTATCATTTTCTATGCCCGAAGGTAGGAAATAAGCTGACCTCTGAATGCTAAAGTACTACCCTTACACTCAAGGATGGGTTCATTTGAAAACTAAAACTGGACTATTCTATTTTTGCAGTCGACTGTGGCATAGCAAGAATGAAGCCAATCTATGTCGAGAATAACATTAAAATCAGTCATCTCTAATTCTATAAGTCTGCTGAAGTAACTTTCTAAAATATCATAATCGGGCAGTTCCTGTATACCCGTCGGTCTATAATGGTTTTACCCACTGGGGTAGAGACTAAAAAAGGCTCTGCTAGGATTTCGAGACTGATTTCGAAATCACCTTCTATATAGGGAGTAACAAAAGAAAAAGAAGCTCCTGGATCTAGCAAAGCATAAATATGCACATGAAAGATATGTAACGTACCAGTAACTACATTAGGATAATTTTCCTGATCCTATCGGGACTGAAAAGCATAGAGACGATTTAGTCATTGCCCACTAGTAGCACTGGTGGTGGCACCCTACTGATTTGGGTAACCGAAATGAGCTGAGGAGAAGAGATAACTCTGATAACCTAACTGGGGGCAGTCTCTAATTCTGTGGCCTGGCTTTCCACAAATGAAACAGACATCACTGCCAGCTCTGCAATCACCCTTGTAGTTTTTACCATAAGTCTGACAAAGCAGATTAGTTCGGGGATTGCTAACACTACCCTGATACCTAGATCCTGGTGCTCTATATCTGTTACCCTCTCTAAACTAAGAAACTGGAGCACTAGATGAAGAAGGAGCTGGAACTGATGACTTAGGATGAAACTGAGAATGGTTTCCTCCTTCTAATTTAGGATGAGCAAAGTTGAAACTATCTATCTTTGCTCTCTTATTCTACTTCTCCCTCTGTTTAATCTTCTGCTCCTCTATCTACTGAGCATGAGTCATAAGCCTAGCTAAAGTCATGTTAGTGTTCATCATGGCAGATCTGCACTTATTTATCATGCTATTATTTATCCCTGAAGCGAACTTACTCATCTTGGCTCTACTGTATGCAACCATATGAGGGGTATATCTGGGTAATTGAGTAAACTTAAGAGAATACTCTTTCACCGTCATATTGCCCTGCCTGAGGTTGATAAATTCTAGCACCTTAGATTCTCTAAGCTCTAGGGGAAAGAATCTATCAAGGAAAGCAGAGGCAAACCTCTCCCACTTAACTGGCCCTACATCATCTGCCCTCTCTGACTTCTACTACTTGAACCAAGTATAAGCCACATTCTGCAACTGATATGTAGCTAGCTTAGCACTCTCAACAGTAGTCACCCCCATGATCTATCATCTTCTAAACCTGTTCACTGAATTCCTGAGGGTCCTCATCTACCTTTGACCCAAGAAAGAATAGAGGATTCATTCGGATGAAGTCCTGAATCCTACATGCAGCTGAATTTGCCACTGGGTTGGATGGAATAACTACTAGCCATTCATTTTGAGCGGTAACTGATAGAGCAAGAGTAGTGAATGTAGTCCTGAACTCCACATAAGAAACATGATCACCCAAAGGATCTTTGGGCTGGGGGACTGATTTCCATTTCTTCTTTTAGGAGTCATGTTCTGTAGAAGAAAGAGGGAAATGGATTAGACTAAGAGATTGACTTGAGATTATGCTCAATAGCACGACGTGAATACTGAAAAAAAAGAAACTATTCCTAAAACATCTTATAGCCTTTTGCACATAAATGTGGCGCGCAATATACCTATGTACAAGACTCTACTAGATGCGGCTTTCAGACTTCCTAGGACTCTATTGAACCTTAGTCTCTGATACCGAGTTTGTAACGCCCCAAATCTGGTACCCAGAATGCTACACGATGCTCAAGACCCTGAAGGACCATAATCTAGTGCTCAAGACCCCGAAGGACCATAATCTAACCCATGAATAATATATGTACCTGTATACTGCATAAAATACTTTATAATGTGGAAACATGAACTGAAAGGCCATAAGGTTCAATACTGAACATGATCTGAATGATATAACATCCGCGTGGGGTAATAGAATACCCAAAACAAAACTGAACATACTGAAGTCTGAAACATGATAGTCTAGAAAGCCTCTAACTAACTGAACTGTCTGAGTAAGGAGTTGATGGGATATCTCCCCAACTAACTCAAACTAATTAATTGATTAATGAGAAAATAGGGAAATAATTATGTCCTCAAAAAATGAGGACTCATTCTAACTATGTCTATGGATATCTGGAATCTGTTGGTGCTCTGCAGCTCATGTCTCTGAACCTATGGTATAAGACACCATAGCGTAAATGTGTCAGTACTTTGAATGTACTAGTATACATGTGAGGTAGGCTAAATGCATGGGGTTCATATGCATGATCAATAATAATAACTGACAAACTATCATGAGTGTGAGAATACATGCATGAGACATAACAACTGACAATAAGACTGTGATAATATGATTACTGAATCTGGATATAACTGATAATATGAGTGATTGTATCTGACAGTCCTAAATCTCATGGAACTATCTGAGTTCCGTACTGTATCTGAGTTGACTATATCTGATAGTCCTAAAATCTGAAGAACTATGTGAGTTCTATTATTGAGACTGATTGACTATATCTGACAGTCCTAATTTAGTAATATGAAGCTGTGGGAAGTAGTTATCTAACCGACATACCCCTGATACGCCATTTTAGCTAAGTTGTGTTCCAATCTGCAACCCCAATTGGAAGGGTGTCAATACCATGACACTGGTAAGGACAAGCTATGGGTGACCCTCATCTGATAGTGTCCCCTGTATGAGAATGGTGGGGCCTTTATCTGACAGTGCTTATCCAGCTCATCAACCCTCATCTACAGGGTTGATGTCTCAACCTATGCTAGCTACATAGTTTTGGAGCACAAGGATTACTGCTAAGGATCACAACTTCATCTGATAGTGTGTGTTCCCATCCTTGGGTTCACTCGGTTTTAATTCCTACTCCCATCTCAATAGACTCTGAACATGATTTACTAAACTGAAGATGGGCTGAATTGCTAAATTTCATTGACTGACAAAATACTACTGATATTGACAACTAACTGAGTTCATGAAATCATGGAGATTTCCTGAGTCAAATGATTGTCTAAAGTCTAAGGATTCATAGCTTGAATGAGAGTAACGTGAAAACATGACATGGCTCTAGGCACACAGCTAATGTTTCGAGTAAGAGTACACCCAGGACTTAATGGAATGAAACTAACCATGCATAACTTACTTGAACATATAACTAACATCATAATCCATAATACATTTATAGAAGCATTTCATCAAAACATGTGATAGGCATAACTTGTACATACATGGGGATTTCATGGTATCATGCTACTTAGGCACTTTTCCTTCATCTAGGCATTTAATCAAATATATTATAGGCATGGTAAATGTAAACATTATTGTACAATAATTAAACATCATGGTTCAATTCTAATTTCATCATTCAAGGGTTTAGTCATAGGTTTGCATGAATCTATATCTATAATAATTTAACCCACATAGAATTTATCACCCAACATGGAGTAAAATTCAATTTCTAAATATCCACATGAACAAGAGCAGCCCAATTATGAAATTCATAAGAGAATCCATAAACTTGAATTTAGAGAAGGGATTCTTGGGCTTCATGGATTAAAGGAGTCCATGAATGAACACTTTGCATACCTTAATTCTTGATTTCGTGATGATTGACGGTGAAACCTTCTTGAAATTGGATCTTCTATGAAAACCCAAGCTTGTTCTTAAGAGAAATTTAAGAGAAACTAGTATATTTTGGGTTAAAAGTGACTGAATCACGTGGTAAAGGGCTTAAATAAGGGAGAGAAATTGACCCTTTTAACCCTGGACGTGTTATTTAATTTCAGTAAAATTTTCCTGAACAGAACACCTGGCGCGATGCGGAGGAAATCGCGCTGAGACATTGGAAAATGGGCAATTCTAAATTTGGGACCTATCGCGACGTGCTATAATTGTGGAGCCCTACTTGAATTTGCCAAAATCCATTTCCTCTTGTGGGGTGGCGGGCCACTGAATAATATGACACTGTTTTACAATGGGAACTTGAAATAGTCGTAACTTCTGACCCGGTTATCAGATTTGGGAAAAAATTATATCGATGGAAAGCTTATTGAATTTACCACATGAAAAAAATTGAAAATCTTGAAAATTCCTCATGGAATAACCGTCATTAAATTTAGAAGCTAATACTAGACATTCTTGAGATGAAATTAGCTAGGAAAAAGTATGGGGTATTACAATATCTCCCTCTGGAGAACATTCATCCTCGAATAAAACTGACTAAGAGGGAAAAAAAGACAATTGACGTACATATTGAACTTGAATAACTGGAACATGATCTCATGACTGACATGACTGAAAAGTTGAACATATAATATTGAACATGCGTATCTGATGCATGTGTAACTGATTCATGAATGCATGACTGAGTGTTCTGAAGAACTAAGTTCTTACAATGAGATTGCATGTCTGTTGCATAATTACATAACTGACTGATACATGAATGCATGACTGAATATGCAATGGTACTTGATACCAGGTTTATAATGGGAACATGAGCACAAAACTGCATACTAAGTTTGTGATGAACACTGAACATGAAGTTGAGTAAGCTTAAAGAGAACTGTTACTTGAGCTTGATTTGACTTTTCGAAGAAGAGGTGAGGATACTTGGTATGCATGTTGCCTTTGCTTCCCAAGTAGCTCCCTCGATAGACTGATTTTTCCAAAAAAACTTAACTAGAGGGACTTCTTTGTTCCTCACTCTACGAGTCTAATTGTCTAAGATTTCGACTGGAATCTCTTCATAAGAGAGTATCCTAAACATTAATGCTCTGAATAGGGACTACAATTGATGGGTCACCTATGCACTTCTTGAGCAAAGAGACATGAAAGAATTGATAAACTGAGGCTAGATCTGAAGGTAATTTGAGCTCATAAGCTACCTTGCCAAATCGACTGCAAATCTTGAAGGGACCGACAT
Organism: Capsicum annuum; assembly: GCF_002878395.1. Lineage (NCBI taxonomy): Eukaryota > Viridiplantae > Streptophyta > Magnoliopsida > Solanales > Solanaceae > Capsicum > Capsicum annuum. The sequence continues at coordinate 75,782,121 of NC_061120.1, read as the reverse complement.
ATCGGGGACTGAGTTTACCTTTCTTGCCGAACCACTTCACTCCCTTCTTAGGAGAGATCTTTATATAGACATAGTCACAAATCTCAATCTTGAGATCTTTTCTATGAACATCTTCATTAGACTTCTATTAGCTCTGAGTAGCCCAAAGTCTTTCTCTAATCAACTGAACTTTTTCTAAGGCGTTGAATACAAAGTCAGGACCTATGACTGAGGCCTCACTAACTTTGAACCAACCAATTAGATATCTACATCTCCTACCATAGAGAGCATAGAATTAAGCCATTTGAATGCTAGAATGATAGTTGTTGTTGTATGCAAACTCAATCAAAATGGTCATCCCAACTTTTCTTTAAATCAATTGCACACGCCCTTAGCATATCTTCTGACGTCTGAATGGTCCTTTCTGCTTGGCCCTCTGTCTACAGATGAAAGGTTGTACTAAGATAAACTTGGGTACCAAGATCCTTTTGGAATGCTTTCCAGAAGTAAAAGGTGAACTGGGTACTTCTGTCTGAGATTATAGATAATGAAACACCGTGCAATCTGACCAACTCCCTGATGTAGAGTTTAGTGTAATCCTCGACTGAGTAAGAGGTATGAACTGGAAGAAAATAACCTGATTTGGTCATTCTGTCTAAAATGACCCAGACTAAATAATGCTGATGACGAGTTCGAGGTAAACCCATCACGAAGTCCATGTTCATAACTTTCTACTACCAAGTAGGAATACTGAACTCCTGTATGGACCCACTAGGTTTCTGATGCTCTATCTTAACCTACTGATATATAGAATACTTAGCCACAAACTCTGCAATGTCTCTGTTCATCCCACTCCACCAATAGATTTCCTGCAAGTCACAGTACATCTTTGTGGCCCCTGGATGAATAGAGTAGTATGCACCATGCGCTTCTGCAAGAATTTGCTGCCTTAAGTCATCTACACCTCGAACACAGAGATGACCCTGACAATGAAGGACACTGTCTCCCCCTTAGGAGAAAACCTCTACTTTCTGATCTTGGACTGACTCTTTCAACTTGACAAGGCTGGGATATCTATCTTGCTTTTCTTTCACCTTAGAAACTAGAGATGATTCTAAAATACTTTGAACCCATATATCACCCTCATCTGTATTGACTAAGCGAACGCCTAGTCTGGAAAGCTGATGAACTTCCTGAGCTAACTTTTTCTTGTGGTCCTGAACATGAGAAACACTACCCATAGACAGTCTAATGAGAGTATCGGACACTACATTAGCCTTTCATGTATGATAAAGGACACTCATGTCATAATCTTTCAAGAGCTCTAACCACCTTCTCTAACGAAGATTGAGATCTTTCGAAAAAAAGACATGCTAAAGACTTTTATGATCTGTGAACATATCTACATAAACACCATATAAATAATGCCTCCAAATCTTTAAGGCAAAGATAACGGCTGCTAACTCAAGATCATGAGTAGGATAATTTTTCTCATAGGGCTTAAGTTGTTTAGAGGCATAGGCTATGACTAACCATGTTATATGAGAAAATAACCTAGTCCTACTCTGGATGTATCAGAATACACTACAAACCCATCTGAACCATCTGGGAGAGCTAAGACTAGAGATGCATCATCTGCCCTCTCTGACTTTTACTACTTGAACCAAGTATGAGCCACATCCTGCAACTGATATGCAACTAGCTCAGCACTCTCAATAGTAGTCCCCCATGATGTCTGTCACCTTCTGAACTTGATCAATGAATTCTTGAGGGTCCTCATCTACCTTAGATCCAAAAAATGATGGAGGATTCATTCGGGTGAAGTCCTGAATCCTAGCTATCGCTGAATTGGCCACTGGGTTGGACAAAATGACTGTTGGCCATTCATTTTGAGCGGAAAATAACTGAGCAAGAGTAGTGAATACATCCCTAAACTCCACATGAGAAACATGATGGCCCAAAGGATCTTCAGGCTGGGGGGCTGACTAATTTCCATTTCTTTTTTAGGAGGCATGTTCTATAGAAAAAAGGGGGAAACGGATTAGACTAAGAGAATGACTTGAGGTTATGCTTTTTGGAATGACGTGACTACTAAAAGAAGGCAAACTGTTCCTAAAACATCTTATAGCCTCTTTCACATAAATGTGACGTGCAACACACCCATGTACAATACTCTACTAGATGCGGCTTTCAGACTTCCTAGGACTCTATTGAACCTTAGGCTCTGATACCAAATTTTTAACGCCATGAATCTGGTACCCAGAATGCTACACGGCGCTCATGACCCTGAAGGACCACAAGCTAACCCATGATTGATATTTGTACCTATATACTGCATAAAATACTTTATAATGCAGAAGCATGAACTAAAAGGCCATAAGGTTCAATACTGAACATGATCTAAATGATATAATATCCATGTGGGGTAGTAGAATACCCAAGAAAAATTAAACATACTGAAGTCTGAAACATGATAGTCTAGAAAGCCTCTAACTGGCTGAACTATCTCGGTAAGGAGTTGATGGGACATGTTCCCAACTAACTCAAACTAATAAACTGATTAATGAGGAAATAAGGAAATAATCATGTCCTCAAAAGATGAGGACTCACTTCTAACTCTGTCTGCAGATATCTGGAATCTATTGTTGCTCTACAGCTCGTGTCTCTAAACCTATAGTATAAGACACCATAGCGTAAATGTGTCAGTACTTTGAATGTACTAGTATACATATAAGGTAGGCTAAATGCATGGGGTTTATATGCATGAATAATAATAATAACTAACAAACTATCATGAGTGTGAGAATACATGCATGAGACATAACAACTGACAATAAGACTGTGATAATATGATTATTGAATCTGAATATAACTGATAACATGAGTGATTGTATCTGACAGTCCTAAATCTTATGGAACTATCTGAGTTTCGTACTGTATCTGAGTTGACCATATCTGACAGTCCTGAGATCTAATAAACTATCTAAGTTCCATTAGTGAGATTGATTGACTTTATCTGACAGTCCTAATTCTGTAACATGAAACTGTGGGAAGTAGTTATCTAACCAACATGCCCCTAATATGTCATTTTGGATGAGTTGGGGTCTAATCTATAACCCCAATTGGAAGGGTGTCAATACCACGCCTCTGGTAAGGACAAGCTGTAGGTGACCCTCATCTGATAGTGTCCCCTATACGAGAACAGTGAGGCCCTTATCTGACAGGGCTTATCTACCTCATCAACCCTCATTGATAGCGTTGATGTCTCAACATATGCTGGCTATATAGTTTTGGAATGTAAGGATGACTGTGAAGGATCACACCCTCATCTGATTATATGTGTTCCCATCCTTGGGTTCACTCGGTGCTAATTCCTACTCCCATATGAATAGACTCTGAACATGATTTACAAAATTAAACATAGGCTGAATTATTGAATAATATTGACTGGCGGAATACTACTGATACCTGACAACTGACTGAGTTCATAAGATCATGGAGATCTCCTAAGTCATAAGATTTTCTAAAGTCTATGGATTCATAGCTTGACAGAGAGTAACGTGAAGACATGACATGGCTCTAGGCGCATAGCTAATGTTTCGGGTACGAGTACCCCCAGGACTTGATGGAAGAAAACTTACCAAGCATAATTTACTTGAACATATAACTAACTTCATAATCCATAATACATTTATAGAAGTATTCCATCAAAACATGTGATAGGCATAACTTGTACATACGTGGGGATTTCATGGTATCATGCTAGTTACGCACTTTTCCTTCATCTAGGCATTTAATCAAACATATTGTAGGCATGGTATATGTAAATATCATTGTACAATAATTAAACATCATGGTTCAATTCTAATTTCATCATTCAAGGGTTTAGTCATAGGTTTGCATGAATCTATATCTATAATAATTTAACCCACATAGAATTTATCACCCAACATGGAGTAGAATTCAATTTCTCATTATCTACATGAACAAGAGCAGCCCAATCATGAAATTCATAAGAGAATCCATAAACTTAAATTTAGAAAAGGGATTCTTGGGCTTTATGGACGAAAGGAGTCCATGAATAAATACTATGCATGCCTTAGTTCGTGATTTTGTGAAGATTAACGGTGAAACTTTCTTGAAATTAGATCTTCTATGAAAACCCTAGCTTCTTCTTGAGAGAAACTTGAGAGAAACTCGTATATTTTGGGTGAAAAGTGGTTGAATCATGTGTTAAAGGGCTTATATAGGGGTGGGAAGTTGACCCTTTTAACCCTGGATGCGTCATTTAATTTCAGTAAAAATTTTTCGAACTGAAATCCTGGCGCGACGTGGCGCTATCGCGCCATGTCAATGGAATTTAACAATTGGAAAACTGAGGGATGGTGCGATGCGGATCCATCTCATTACCCCTTCTTTTATGACCTGAAACTTTGGCGCGATGTGGGGGAAATCACACTGAGACACTGGAAAACAGACAATTCTAAATTTAGGCCCTGGCACGACGTGCCATAATCACGGATCCCTACTAGAATTTTCCAAATTCCAATACCTTTTGTGGAGCGGCGCGCCACTGACTAATTTGGCATTATTTTATGACGGGAACTTGAAATAGTCATAACTTCTGACCCGGTTATTGGATTTGGGTGAATCTTATATCAATGGAAAGCTTATTGAATTTTCCACATGACAAAAAGTGAAAATCTTAAAAATTCCTCATGGAATAACTATCATTAAATTTAGAAGATAATACTAGATATTCTTAAGATGAAATTATCTTGGAAAAAGTACGGGGTATTACAATAAGTCTTTGCGAAGTGTAGTAAAATGGAATTATGTAAGATAAGAAATACCAACAAGCATGATAGAAGGAGTATCTCTACTCAAAGGACTATTCACAATGTGGTGACACCTATGCATATGCTACTAAGAATAAGGAAAACTAGCAGGAGTTTCTCTTTAAACTAGTTGGGAATGCTTAAGGAGTTAGAGGAATTCAATCTAGGGGTGAGAGTTACTAAAGTTCATTGGGAATTTCCACCCTAAGGATGGGTGAATACACCACGGTTGGAGTATTATGGGGAATTCCTGAGCTTAGTTCTTATACTTTCTTCTAAGGGATAATAATGGAGATTTAATACATGCAGAAGCTGCTAAATTAGATAACACCACAAACACCGTAGAAAAAGTAACAATAATATTGGAAGCCAATAAACATTACAGATAACTAAGTTAGGGTTAAGTTATTATTCAAACTGATTTGATGATCATAAAAAGTGTTGTAGGGAAGTGCTCAAGTCCATGGAATATTGAAGGCATAATAGAAGAGATGAAGCATGTCTTTTAGGGTAACCAAGTCATAATATAACATATTCTGAGATAAGAAAACCAATTAGTTGATTACCTTGCAAATTTAGTAATATATATAGGTAATTATAATTTTGTCCATTTTCAAAGCTTGGAATTAAAAGGTAGAAGGATAATAAATAGTGAAAATCTAAAGTGCCCATATTTAAGAGTATCACCTATCATAGGATAAAGGGGCAAGGAATGTTAAAGCATATGGTTTTTCACATGGCATGTATCTATAAAAGCCCCAGAGGCTTAAAAAGAGTGAAATATTATCTAGCCTATTCTACTTCAGCCATCAAAAAGGACTCGACGAGATGAGAGGGTCTAGGGTCATATTTGAAACTTGAAATGTGGATGTTTACATTATCACTATAAGGTGGAAGTGTAGATCTTCCCATGTACTCCACTCTAAATCCACCTTTAAAAAATAAATAATAAGAAAATGATTAAAGAAAGAAAAGGCAATAAGAAGGAGACTTACATAATGATGAATGTCAACATCAATAGATAAGACCCTCAGCAAAACAAAATAAGCACAACCATCTACAAGAGAACACAGCTAAAAATAAAAGATGTAAGAGGATAAAGAAAGAGTTGTTGAATAAAAGGAGGGATTTGTATTATGTATTCTTGAAAGACAACATATCAGTAAAGAAAAGAAATAAGGGAACAATATTGATAATCCATAGTAAGAGAAGAAGAAGGGACTAGTTGATCCTCGGAGACATCATTCTTCAAGTGTTAGATGTTTTAGGGAAGAAAAGAGTAATGGATAAACTACGAAACCTAAATATTTTTATATGTAATAAGAGCGAATGGGCTAGGTCTTAACCTATGGTAGGCATGTAGTATATGTTTGTTTCATATTTTTGTAGTGCTGTTTGGCCTATGTTTTATATTCTTTGGGATTGATTAATTAAAATCCCAAATTTTTTTAAAGAAAAAACTTCTCATGAGGCTTGAGTTGTCTAGAGGCATATTCTATAACCTTGACCTATTGCATCAACACACAGCCAAGTCTAAATCTAGAAGCATCACAATAAACCACAAAGCCATCTGAGCTCTTGGGCAGAGTCAAAAATGGAGTGGTGGTGAGTTGAGTCTTTAACTCCTGAAAACTCTTCTCACAAGAATCGAACCACTAATATTTGACTTTTTTAGTCAGCTTGGACATAACATAAGAAATAGAGGAAGATCCTTTAATAAACAATTTTTAATAGTAAGCTAAGCCCAAGTATAATACCCTAAATTTTAAAGTTGTATACCCCCTCAAAAGATAGACCATAAAGTTAGCTTCCCAATGCTTCAAGTCTCTCCTCAATCTAATGTCGTGACAAAAAGTTAGGGGAAATTTACCTTAAAGGCCTAGCACACTATTGTGATGATAACTCAAGTAACGAGTTGTTACCATTCATGACGACTCTTCACGAGTGAGTCATAGTCACTCCAGTGAAGTCCCCAAGCTTTAATCCTAGTGGCTATGACTAGGCCTCATGACTCTTAATCAGTGACTATGAGTTATAGGGAGGGACCCATAGCCTGGCAAGTAAAGGACCTAAGATTTAAGCTTCAGATAATGACTTCATCTTATGACTCGTAGTCAGTCATGAGGGGTCATAAGAGGAAAGTTGTAGTCAAACCAGAAAGGGACCTCAGACCCTAGATTCCAGCTTATGACTCAGACTATGACTTGTAGTCAGTCCTAATGAGTCATAGAGTAGGTCGTAAAGACTAGGAACCCAATTTTCACTATGTTTTGACGTGGACTTTAATGTCATTTCACACTCCCTTAAAAGCCAACCCCAAGTCATTTTTACTTACCAAGGGGTGATATAAAAGACCCAAAGCCCTAATTCACAACATAATCATTAATTCCACCAAAGAGAAATCAAAGAGGCGATGCCTTTCTTCCTCAAGAAAAAACTAGGGTTCTTTAAGCAAGTCAAATTTTCAAGAAGATTTCTTCAAGTCTTCTTCATCGGGTATGTGGAATATTCATCAGTGGGTCCCTTCCACCCATTGAGTCCTAAGAACTCTATAAACTTGCAAGCGTTAAACTCTTTTCTCTTTTATGGGTTTCCAAGTTAACCATGAATCATATGAATATCCTCTCAATTATTTTGATATTAAACCATGAAAATATATTCCCTCATTATAATTATGTTTCCATATGTTTGATAATGCAAATGATACATCATGATTAGTTATTGAAATATGGTGTGTTATTCAAGATTTTTCCTATACCATGGATTGTTTAATATTTTCCAAAATTAGTTTGCAATAGATAGTGTTAGTTGGTTATGAATACCCGATACCTAAATATTCATGCATGTCACAATTTTCAGGTTACAAGACATCTATTCTATATTTGTATCATCAAATTCATAACATTATCATAATGAGCATTTTTCATTACCAAATCATGTTTAATGAATAATAATACTAGTATCATTCACTTTGGAGCAATACTTAGCACCGAGTGAATGCAGGAAAGGAGGCTCCCCCATCAGTTAGGCATGAGTCATTAGTAGCAGTCGCTAAGCTCCAGACCTACATCACCATCATAGATTTTAAGGGGTCCCCTATCAGTAGAGGAATAAAACCCTTATTCTTTGGGACATTCGATTAGTGGATATACGTTATCCAGTGTTGGTTCCTTTGGAAAAGTACTAACACCCATCTAACTAGGTTTACTAGTTGGACCCATATTTTGCTCAGATTGGGGTATGTCAATTTTAGTTAGCTCCCACAGTCTCAGTTCAGTATTTAGGTTATACCAGTTTAGGTTTGCATGACCAAGTGTCCATTCTATCAATTATTTAGTTAATCAGTTTTATAGATTATTCAACACATACTTTACTTGCTCTTGCACTCAATTTACATGTCCATACATTCATGTTTAGTACCATAGCATATATACATATCATTTAGCCCTTATGTCACGTACCATTATATAAAACGTAATAACTTCATACTCTCTTTTGCACTATATTGATTTCATAATATAGGTTTGGAAGCTCAGTTCCCAAATTGTACTAGACCATTCCTGTATAACTCAACTGTAGCATTGGTGAGTCCTAATCATTCGAGGACTAGTCATATTATACATCATGCTTTTTAGTATTTTAGTTTATGTTATTTCAGTAGTCAGAGTTAATTAGGGACCTTTCCCAACAACTCATCATGTTTAGAGGCATTCAGATAGTTGGTTATATTTTTCAGCAATATGTTTCAAAACCCTTTGTTAAGGATTTTCTTATTATGATATTTTATTAAATGACTTTCGCACCGTATTTTATTATCTTCCTTTCATTATTTACAGTATGGGCCAGTTCTTGGGTTAGCTTAGGGTCACTTGTGGCCTTAAGCACTGTGTTATGACACGGGGTGGTCTCGGGTCGTGACAAACTTGTTATTAGAGCATAAGGTTTAAAGTGTCCTAAGGTTTTAGAAAGGTTCATTAAATAGAGACCTGTTCATGGTGCAAAGCATGCCACACTTATGGAAGAGAGGCTATGAGATGTTTTAGGAAAGTTTTCTCTTCTTTTAATTTTCATGTCATACGATGGACTATGGGCTCTATTGAATTTTCTCTTCTAAATCGCCCTTCATCCATTTACATAAAATGCTTTACAGAAGGAGAAATGAGGACCATCCCACACCACCACTTGTTCAAGAAGACCCTTTGAACGAATATGTCTCCCATGCCAAATTTAGGGTTGCTTTCATAGATTTGGCCTAGTCTATGGCTTCCCAGAATAACCAGTAGGCTATTGCCCTAACCAATATAGTAGTAAATATGGAAGTAGCCAAAATGCAAGACTTTACTCGGATGAATCCTTTAGCATTCTCTGGATCCAAGTTTGAGGAGGATCCACAAGAGTTTCTTAATTGTGTGCAGAAAGTGACTGATATCATGGGTGCCACTTACCATAAAAGTGTTGACTTAGATTCTTACCAATTACAAGGGGTAGATTATACTTGGGTTAAGCAATGGAAGAAGGATAGAGGTGCCAATGTAGGGCCTGTAACGTGGGATGAGTTTACTACTGCTTTCTTAAATATTTTCTTCCACTCAAATTGAGGAAGACCAAGGTACATGAGTTTATAAATTTGAAGCAGGGTACCTGAGTGTGAAGGATTATTCACTTAAGTTCACCCAGTTAGCGAGGTATGCTCCGACTATGGCGGCTGATTCTAGGTCCTAAATGAGTAAGTTTATGTAGGGAGTTTCTAAAGATATTATCAAAGAGTATTGAACAGCTATATTGATTAAGGAGATGGATCTCTCTAGAATTATGGTTCACGTTTAGCAGATTAAGGAAGAGAAACTCAAATAAAATAAAAAAAAATAAGAGGGCTAGAATTGGTAGCTTTAACTTCTCGCAGCAAAGGTATGATGGTGGAAATCATTTTCAATTCTGCGAGAAACCTTCAGACCTAGACCCATTATCTGTTAGCACTCCAGTGTCAAACTACTGGATAGATACTTGTGATTGAGCTCCCAGCTCTAAGTCCTAGGGTAGTGTAAATAGTGACCACATAAATTTAGTCTACAAAAAGTGTGGTAAGGACCATAAGAGTAAGTGTATGGCTGACACTGATGCATGTTTTAAGTGTGGCAAGATAGGCCACAGTATAAGGGATTTCCCAATGGGTATTTGGAAGGGCAGGAAAGATCATTAGCAGGGCTAGACTAATTCTTCAGTAGGGTGCCACTTCTAATGCAACTAGTGCACAATGCCAGAATTAACTTTATGCCCTCCAAACTCGACAGGATTTGGAGGATTCTCCTGGCTCTTATAGGTATGTTACAAGTCTTCCACCTTCATGTTTATGCATTATTTGATCCTAGAGCCACACTATCCTTTGTGACTCATTATGTAACCATAGATTTTGGCATCAGCCCAGAATATTTTATAGAACCCTTCTCAGTATCTACCCCAGTCGATAATTCTATCCTATCTAGCCCTATATACGAAAGATGCCCATCTTAAAAATCACATTAGTTAATCATGTAGAGTTAGAGATAACCAATTTTGATGTCATTCTTGGCATGGATTGGGTCCACTCTTGATATGCCTCAGTTGACTATAGAAACTAAATAGTGTAGTTTCAGTTCCTTAATGAGCTAGTTTTAGAATGAAAGGGTAGTATCTTAGTCCCAATAGGCCAATTTATCTTATTCCTCAAGGTGAAGAAAATAATTTCCAAAGGGTGTATCTATTATCTCATCTGAATCATGGACTCATGTTCCAAAACTCCTAGTCTTGAGTTAGTTCCAATAGTAAATAAGTTTCCAAATCTGTTTCCTGAAGATCTTAACAGAGTTCCTCTCGAGATGGAAATCAATTTCAGAATAGATCTCCTTCAAGATAACCAGCCTATTTCAATTCTACCTTAAAAATAGATCTAGCTGAACTTAAGAAATTGAAAGAATAGTTGAAAGATCTCTTAGATAAGGGTTTCATCATTTCTAGTGTCTTTTTATAGGGCACTTCAGTCCTTTTTGTAAGCAAGAAAGACGGTTCTCTCAAAATGTGCATTGACTACCGTCAATTGAACAAAGTCATAATCAAGAATAAGCATCCTCTCCCTAGGATTGATGATTGTTCGATTAAATTTAGGGTGAAAATTATTTTTCTAAGATAGACCTTAGATCCAACTATCATCAGCTTAGAGTCAGAGAATGTGACATTTTAAAAATAACCTTCAAAACTCAGTATGGTCACTTTAAATTTGTAGTGATGTCTTTTGGACTAACGAATACTCCTGTAGATTTTATGGACTTAATGAAGAGAGTGTTCAAGTATTAGTTGGACATGTTCATTATAGTCTTTATGGATGACATTCTCATCTACTCTCGTAGTAAGGGTGATATAGCAGACTACCTGAGGATTGTTTTGCAAACCCTTAAGGATCATTAATTATTCTTAAATTTTAGTAAGTGTGAATTATGGTTAAGATTAGTATCTTTCCTTGATCATACATTTCTAGGGATGGTATCCGAGTTGATCCCCAAAAGACCAAAGCAGTAGAAAACTAGCCTAGACCTATCTCTCCAATAGATATTAGAAGTTTCCTGGGTTTAACAGTTGCTACAGATAATTCATTAAGGGGTTTTCTTTTATTTTCTTTCCCATGTATGAACAAGCATAGAATAAATTCAAGTTTCAATGGTTATATTATTGTGAGAAAAGTCTTTAGGAGTTAAAGACTTGACTCACTTTTGATCTAGTATTGACTTTAATTGAAGGGTTCAAATAGGCTTATAGTTTATTGTGATGCCTCCGGGGTTGGTATTGGGTGTGTGTTGATGAAGTGAGGTAAGTTCATAACCTATGCCTCGAGACAACTTAAACCCCATGAGAAGAATTACTCGACTCATGATCTCAAGTCGAAAATGGTTGTCTTTGCCCTAATGATTTGGAGGAATCACCTCTATGGTTTTCATGTTGATTTGTTTGCAGATCATAAGAGTTTACAGTATGTGTTCATGCAGAAAGACCTAAATCATCATCAGAGAAGGTGGCTAGAATTATTGAAGGACTGTGATAGAAATATGTTATATCACCCGGGTAAGGTGAATGTTGTGGACGATACCCTTAGTAGACTGTCTATGAGAAGTATTATCAATGTTGAGAATGATAAGGAGTTAGATTATAAGGATCATTAGCTGGCTAGATTGGGTGTTCAGTTAGTTGATATGGCTGAAGGTAGTATATGGGTTCAGAATTATTTGGAATCTTCTTTGGTTTTTTAGGTAAAATAAAAGAAATACTGAGATCCTATTTTGGTTAAGTTGAAAAAGGTAGTTCGAGATCAAAAAATTAAGGTGTTCTCCCAAGGGGAAGATGGTGTGCTTCATTGTCAAGGTAGGTTATATGTTCTGGATGTGGATGATTTGGAAAGTAAATCTTAGAAAAAGCACATGGTTCGCCATGCTCTATTCATCCAGGAGACACTAAGATGTACCGCGATTTGTGGGAAGTTTGTTGGTGGAATGGTATAAAAAGGATATTGCAAAATTTATGGCTACATGTCCAAATTATCATCAGGTAAAGGCTAAGCATCAGAGGCCTAGTGATATGCTTCAGGAGTTAAGCATCCCCACTTAGAAGTGGGACATGGTGAATATGGATTTTGTTAAAGGTTTACCCCGTACGCGTCGTCTACATGATTCTAATTGGGTCATTATGGATAGAATGACCAAGTCATACCATTTATTACCAATCCATACCTCATAGTCAGTCGAGGATTATGCTAGACTCTATCTTAGAGAGTTGGTAAAGTTCTATGGGGTTCCTTTGGCCATCATTTCAAATAGAGGTACCTAATTTACCTATTATTTTTAGAAGGCTTTGCAAAAGGTTCTTGCTATCCAAGTTTATCTCAATACAGATTTTCACCTGCAAAGAGAGGTCAGGCAGAGAAAACCATTTATACCTTAGAGGACATATTGAGGGCTAATGTTATAGATTTCAAGGGTAGTTGGGATGATCACTTACCTTTAATTGAACTTGCCTACAATAATAGCTATCACTCCAGTATCTAGATGGATTTGTTTAAGGCTTTCTATTATAGGAGGTGTAGATATTCTGTTGGTTGGTTTGAGGCTATTAAAGCTGCTCTAATAGGGCCAGAGTCAGTGTATAAGGAAATGAAGAAAGTTCAGCTAATCCGAGAAAGGATGAAAATAGCCTAAAGCCATCAGAAATCCTATATTGATATAAGGAAAGGAGATCTTAAATTTGATGTTGGTGATTTGATATATCTAAAAGTTTTACCCATGAAAAGGGTGAAGAGATTTGGTAAGAAGGGGAAGCTCAATCCCCACTATGTTTTCCCTTATAGGATTTTGAGTTATTTGGGGAAGGTAGACTATGAGTTAGAGTTTTCTGCGGAGTTAGAATCAGTGCACCCATTGTTTCATTTCTCTCTATTAAAGAAATGCATTGATGATCTAGCTTTTATCGTTCTTTTAGAAAGTGTGAGCATGGAAGATAGCCACTCCTATAAATAAGTCCCAATTGAGATCCTTGACCATCAGACTCCCAGGTTAAGGAATAAAGAAGTTGTCATAGTTAAGGTTCTATGGAGAAATCAATCTATTGAGGGAGCTACTTAGGAAGCAAAAGCTGATATGCGAGCCAAGTATCGCTATCTCTTCTCTATGAATTTAGATTCAGCTTGAGGTAATGGTTCTTTTGATTCACTCTCTCAATTTGTATCTCAGCTATCTAATAATCCTTATCTCATAATATGAATTCATGAATTCAATTCATTCCATACATCATGTTTTCAGATTCAGACATTTAATTATGATTCAGCTCATAAGTCTTCAGTGCATGATCTCTATCTTCCTAGTACTCAAGATTAATTAGATTCATTTGAGAATGAATGATCCCAAGGGAGAGATATTATAATACCTCAAATTTTTAAGATATCGACAACCTCAAAAGATAGACCACTAAGTTAGCTTTACAATATTTCAAGTCTTTCCTCAATCCAATGTCATGGCAAAAAGTTGAGGGAAATTTCCTTTAAAGGTGTAGGACACTATGTGACGATTACTCGGGTAATAAGTCGTTACCACTCATGATGAGTCATTAAAAGTAAGTCATAGTCACTCTAGCGAAGGCCCCAAGCTTTGATCCTAATGGCTACAACAAAACCTCATATCTCATAATCAATGACTACGAGTTGTAGGAAGAGACCCGTAGCCTGACCAGTATTAGATCCAAGAATCAAACTTCAGACTACGACTTAATCTTATGACTCATAGTCAGTGATGACGAATCATAAGGTAGAAGTCATAGTCAAACAAAAAGGGACCTCAGACCCTAGATTCTAGATTACGACTCAGACTACAACTTATAGTAAGTTCCAACGAGTCATAGGGTACGTCATAATGACTGGGAACCCAGTTTTCAGCACATTTTTTCAAGGAATTTTATGTATTTTTCCACTTTCTTAAAAGTCAAGCCCATGACTTTTGAATTCCCAAGGGGTGATATAAAGGACCCAAAGCCGTAATTCATAACATAGTCATTAATTCCAACCAAGAGAACTTAAAGAGGCAATTCCTTTCTTCCTCAAGAGAAAATTTGGGTTCTTCAAGCAAGTCCAATTTTCAAGAAGGTTTCTTCAAGGCTTCTACTTTAGATATGTGGGATATTCATCAGTGGGTCCCTTCCACCCATTGAGTCCTAAGAACTCTATAAACTTGCAAATGTAAAACTCTTTTCTCTTTTATGGGGTTCCAAGTTAACAATGAATCTTATGAATTTCCTCTCAATTGCTTTGATTCTAAGCTATGAAAATATATTCCCTTATACTAATTGTGTTTCCATATGTTTGATAATGCAAATGTCTACATCATGATTAGTTATTGAAATATGGGGTATTATTCATGATTTTCCCATAGCATAGGTTGTTCAATATTTGTCAAAATTTGTTTGCAATAGATAGTATTGGTAGGTTATGAATATCCGATACCTAGATATTCATGCATGTCATAATTTTCATGTTACAAGACATCCATTCCATGGTTGCATCATCAAATTCATAATATTATAATAATGACCATTTATCAGTACCAGATCATGTTTAATGAATAACAATACTAGTGTCAGTCAATTGGGAGTAATACTTAGCATCGAGTGAATGTAGTGATGGCGGCTCCCCCGTCAGTTAGGCATGAGTTGTGAGTAGTGGTACCTAAGTTCTAGACCTATGGCACCATCATAGATTTTGAGGGGCCACCTATCAGTAGAGGCATGACATCATTTTCTTTCGAGACATTAGATTAGTATATCCACGTCAGCTAGTGTTTATACCCTTGGAAAGGTACTAATACCTATCCAACTAAGGTTACTAGTTGGACCCCAATTTTTCTCATATTAGCATATGTCATTTTTAGTTAGCTCTCATAGTCTCAGCTCGGTATTCAGGTTATGCCATTTAAGGTTTGCATGAACAAGTGTCCAGTCTATCAATTATTTAGTTAATCAGTTTTAGAAATTATTTCAGTGCATGCTTTACTTGGTCTTTCATTTGATTTTCATGTTCATGCATTCATGTTCAGTACCATTACATACATACATATCAGCTAGTCCTTGTCTTGTATACCATTATATTCAAAGTATTGACTGCATACTCTCCTTTACGTTGTATTGATTTCACAATATTGGTTCAGATGCTCAATTCCCAGATCGTACATAGTCTATTCTTGTATCACTCAGCTACAGCATTGGTGAGTCCTTATTAGTCGAGGACTAGTAATATTATTTATCATTATTTATGTTATTTTAGTAGCCAGAGTTAGTTGGGGACCTGTACCAACAACTCAGCATGTTTAGAGTCTTTCAGAAAGTCAGACAATTGGTGATATTTTTATGCGATGTGTTTCATACCTATTTCTTATGGATTTGATTATTCTAATATTTTATTAAATGACTTCTGTACAATATTTCAGTATCTTCCTTTTAGTATTTACAGTTTATGCCAGTTCATGGGTTATCTTGGGTGGCCTTAACACCGTGTTACGACTAGGGGTAGTTTCAGGTCGTGACACTAAGAAACTCCTGATAGAGAGATAGGTCTATGTTAATTCCTTACTACTTTGGTCTTTTAAGGATCAACTCGAATTCCTTCACCAAAAATAATATCACTAAGGAATATTACTAACTTTAACTAGAATACATACTTGCTGAACTTGGTGAATAACTAGCAATCTTTAAGAGTATTCAAGACAATCCTCAAATGTTCTGCATGTTCCTCCTTACTCTTAGAATAAATAAGGATGTCATCAATAAAGACAATAACGAACATGTCCATGTACTACTTAAACACCCTATTTATCAACTCTATATTAGTTTTTTATTTAGATTTATTTCTTCTATTTTCTTTTTATTCTCTTGATAGTCCATTACTAGTTGTTCCAAATTAGGGGTTGGCTTACCTAATGGTGGGTTATAGTAGATTCCATCATGAGCTGATTAATTGGGTTGTGATAAATTAGTATTAATCAAAGGCTTATTAGTGTGTTGGTACAAGAGTTAAGTGTCTAGTATAGTCCTACAGATCGGTTCGGTGTATCCTAGCTTTAAGAGGCTACTAGGTATTCTTAGGAAATTATATTATTTACTCCCTATCAAGTGTATGTATTTCTATGAACCTATTAGTACTTTGTTTGACTCCATTCTTTCCTAGATTAATGGCTCAAGGTTATTAATAGATATTGATGATATATTTGTATATGTTTCCACAGGTTCAGCTCAGTGTTGGGGTAGGTACTTAGAGAATAATGTCAAAGATCTTCAGCGTCAGCCAGAGAATTTAGGGCTAGCCCAAGCTCTGGCTGAGTTCGTGACTACCTTAGTTCTTCATGATCTGGACTTAGGTAATTTGAGTATTTTAGTGGATACCTCACAACCAGAGATAATGTCAGGTACATAGAAGGATTCTCTGACTAGATTTGTGTTTTTTGGAGTTCAGTAGGCTATTTGTTTTAAAGTATGAGCTTAGGTTTTTCAAGTGGGACATATATTGAGCTATCCTTCAGAGCATGAGATGGTGCATGGATTTTTTAGAGCGTTAGCTTTGCCACTCTACTTGGTGTTAGAGCATTTCATAGCAGCCAAGTATTCTTTATCTTAAGTTATTGATCACGTATCACAGAGAAGCCAAGTACTAAATACAGGTGGTGATAATAGGCTATGTCATTAGTATTGTTTTATAAATATTTCCTCTAGGGGTAGGGATCCTTCCAGTAGGAATCAACATCACTTACAGCCTACTAATTTCATATAGGTAGCATCTTAGGCTATAGGTGGCTCTCAGATCAGCCGTGGTGGTCACAATGGGTAGAGTGTATGTTATACATTATAGAGTATTTGGTATAGACCTTTATGTTGTAGCATTTATTCTAGATTAATAGATATAGTGCTAGTGAGTTTGAGAGGTATGTTTGACTTAATAAAGATTGGTTGTTGATTTAGGGAATTCGCAGGCATGAGTTAGTTGTTCAGACAAGGCTAGTATATGTTTCTCATCATCCTAGATCTCCTAAGATATGTTATGATTATGGGGAGGATGATCATTTTAGTAGAAACTATATCATGCATCAACTAGTCATCCATTTGGGAACAACTCATATTTCTCACCAAATTAGAGCTTCAGTGATATGTTACAACTTTAGAGAGACCGATCACTTGTCTAAAGATTGTCCCCAATATGGGATTATTAGTCATTTAGCTTATCCAGATAAGTCTCATAAAGTTGTGGCATTTTCAATTAGAGGTAGTGCACTTAGTGCCTCAGTTGGTAATTTAGATACTCAGTCCTAGTTTGGACACTCTCAAATTCATACTCCTTCAGGAACGTATGGACTATGACTTTGGACTCCATCAATATTGGTATAATTTTGATTTAAATTCTTTAGTTTCTAGTTGGATTGATTTGGGTTTTCCATACCCATTGGTGTTTTTACATGCCTTAATATTACAGTATCGATTATCATAAGTTTTTTATGTAGATTTATGCAAACTTGACTACCCCTGTAGATAATTTCTCTTAGTACTACATTAAGAGGATTAGTATGGTACTTCATTAGGGAGTTATATTTGGGTTAAAGTTCTTTTTTGGCATATTATCCTTATTATGATCTTAGAGTGGTATTAGTTATGTTTTCTATTTTTGGTGCCTCCAGTGCCTTATGTTGTTGTGCTATTATTATTATTTTCATTGTTATTGATTTTTACTTGATAAATGGCTAGACTAGTGTAATCTAGTAAGTGTTGCCCTTCTTGTGAATCTTATCCATTTGACCTAGAGCCTTAGTTTGTTGGTTTTTGTTTCTATTAGCGAGTCAAGGTTTATTTTTGAGTGGGTTGTGAAAGTGAAGGTAGGCTTGGCCTTGTGTTGTTTTGTTATGATTCAAACATTGGAAATGCATTACTATGGCCCATTCCAAAGATTGATCAGTTTGAGGTTTGCCCTTCTGGTGTGGCAGGTTTGTTGCCTGGTGATGGTATTAATATTGGTATTGGTGTTGAGATGAGTTTTTTGTTCCTCGTACAATGTAATTCATAATTTAGTTGAGCCAGGATTGGTTTTCATGTGTGAATTCAGAAATTCCTTATCTTTGATATTTATTTAGCCTAGTATGACTTTATGGGATGCTTCTGCTTGGTGGCATGTGCTTACGTATCATTGTCGGTAATCTAAGTAGGTGTCTTTTAGGAGAGAGTATCCATCACCATGGATTCGGTATTGGTTGACCAAACTCTAGCTAAAATAGTAACTTTTAGGATTTTGCTACCAGTAGTATCCTTCACAGCCTTAGTGAGTTCTTGGTTATGCTTGATGTATTATGACCTTAGTAGATTGGGATTTGACTAGTCGTATCTTCATTATGTGGTTTTCCTCAGTTATATTTATGCACTTCGATAATATTTCAGTTTTGACCCATGCAGGAATCGTCGGGTATATGTCTAGTTTCTGATAGTGAGGTTGATTTGGCATTATTGACTCAAGTGTTGGATTTGAATCTTTAAAGGGCGGATTGAAGGTTATGACAAATTTTGGAATTTAGGGGCGTAATTGTCAATAGAATTGATTTGGATTGTTGAGTTTGAGCGGTTCAACTTTGGTGTTGAGATTTTAGCTATGAGTTATAGAAGTTGGTTGCAGCCTCTGTTCTAATATTTGACTAAGGTAATACATCATCTATAGGTTGACTAGGTCTTTTCAGTACCTACTAGCTTAGTTTTATTCCGTTTAGATAGATTATGCTTTATATATGATCGGAGGAGGGTTTGTTGGCATATAGTATTGGTTTCTATTGCTTTTGACCTTGGTTCTTAGTTTTTGGTCAAAATCTTGATTTTCTGCTCAACAAAAGAAATGTGTTCGACTTGGATTTAGCATAGTTTTACCCATAGTTGGTGGGATTTTCTAGAACGGATCATTTTGCTTTGAAAGTTTGTGCTTTAGACTCCTGACTATCAATTTTGAGGGTCATTCAGACCAGTTGTAACGTTGGCTAGGGATTACAGTCTTTGATCATCTTTATTTATGTGTTCAGGTAGCACCTTATAAGCATATTTTTATGTTTGTCATTATGGATTTTCTTATGGATCAGCTTCATTTCTTCAAGGTCAGTATGATGTAATTGCACAGGCAGGATTGGGATGATGTTTTGCATGTAAATCAGAGTAGATAGCAGGATAGAAAAGGCAAGAGGGTGTTGGACTTGGGAATTTGATGTTCGTTTCATATTTCATGCCTTGGATTGACATTAGCTTTATTAAGTTTATGCTCGTTTATGCTTGTATCAGTGTGATATCAGTGTATTATGGTTGGTTTATGTGCATCAATCGTTCTCGATTCAGTAGGAGGCCAGTTGGTTGTTGAGGTTAAGCTTTTAGTATTTGGAAAGTGAAGTAAGAAAGTTGGTGACAAAGGATACCTTTGGAGAAATTCCCTGAAATCATTAGTTTTTCATATATGTTATCTAAGGAAACTTGCTCGAAACATGCGAGGGGGCCCGGTACCTCCTCCTTTCAAACTTTTAGGCCCTACCTATCCATTGACTTTTGTTAACGAAAGTCCTTTTAATAGTTGATATTGTAATGATCCTTTCATTCATTTTCTTAATTTTCTTGTATTTTTGACGTTTTTATCCTTCCCACAGCGGCAATAAGTCATTTATGACGTACCAAAACTATCAGTCCATTTATCGAGTAGTTCTCTTAGATTTTAAGCTCAATTCCTATTTTGGAGATTTTGCTATTAAGGAATTAGTATCAGACCAAAAATTCTAGTAAATCTCCTTGATGAGAAATCCGACAGCGCCATCAGCTCCGAAGCATTGATTTTAGCTAGAGAGACCTTAGATTCAGGTCCCAAGGCTTCTAAATCCATTTTGGGCTATTGGATAAAATTTGGATAAAATAAAACTATAGGTGTGGAACCCACATTTCCTTAAAACGACCTCAGATAGAAATTTTAATTATTTCAATGAGTCTGTAATGTCAAATTTTTATGGTAGCATAATTCATTTACGCGCATGAGGTTCTTAATGAATCTCGAGAACTTTGTCAAAGTCTATTTGGACTTAGGAAATTGTTGATATGCAGCATTTGATGTAAGGGTAGTTTACCCTTCGCATTCACGAGGGGTAGGCTGGGTTTCCAAATGGGGAAGAGCTTGACCATCGTATTCGCAGTCCAAATCTTACTTTCACGATAAAGGTTTAACCCGACCAATCCCTTCTACTTCTTTGCATTCACAACCATTAGTGTTGCATTCGTGATAACCAGGCTCGTTTGCCTTCACATTCGTTGCACAGTGCCTACTTTTGGTAA
The DNA here is from genome assembly GCF_002878395.1 of Capsicum annuum. Lineage (NCBI taxonomy): Eukaryota > Viridiplantae > Streptophyta > Magnoliopsida > Solanales > Solanaceae > Capsicum > Capsicum annuum. The sequence continues at coordinate 75,761,419 of NC_061120.1, read as the reverse complement.
CAGAAATTCCTATGATCTTTATTTTCGCTACCCTTCAACCCCGCATTCGCGAAGGACATTGCACTGGAAGTATATATACTTATTTTCCCCTATTTTAATCATTATCTCTCGCCCGTTTCTACTATTTTAGCCTTAGGAGCTCAAGAAAATTATGGAAAATCATTTATTGGAGTTAGAGATGTTTAGGGGATGATGAAGTGACCATTTCCCATTAATTTCTTTGTAAGTTCTCGCCCTAAATTCCTTTGTTTAACTCTGATGTTTTCCTCTTTTTTCATTATTATTTGGGGATGATTTAGGCCCTAATTTATACTCCATTTGTGCTCAAATTTTGAACACACATTCTTTGTCATTCAAGGGACCTCCTAATGGATTCAATTTTAAAATTCCATTAGCGAACCCCATGATCTCATTATTGATTTGATTTGGGGCCTAGAGTTTTATCTAGTAATACGAATATCATTTTACTCCTATTAATGTATAGATTACTATTTTATAGCGCAACATCACTTTTGGGATCGTGGAGCAAAGGAGAGCGACTTGTGGATGGTTCAAGATTATGGTTCGGCATCGAGGTAGGTTTTGGTCTACCTTTCTCTTTAAAATTATGTAGTGCACAGACTGCATGCTAGCTAGGAATTTAGGATGAGATTATGACTAGTATATCCTGACTCAACCTATTTAAGGAATTTGGGGTAGAAATATGACCCAAACCTTAGATAGAATATTTGATATGGCATTAGTATCCTATCACCATTTATTATAGATATGATTAACCATAGATTGATGTTAGTGATCCTTTAGTATAAGACTTATCATTTGACTTGGAATTTTGGATGATATTTCTCGATTATACCCCTGCATTAGTTTTATACCCTTGTTTACCTTAGTCTATGGGTTATGGTGTTACTGTTATCTCGAATTATATATTATAGGTTTGAGCCATGGTTATGGTACTAGTTGGATACCAGGTTAGTGTTTTATTCTTAGAAACGACGTGGTTATAGTTATTAATGTATAGATGCTTATAATTTTATTGTTTATGCTGGAACCCTTAGGGGTTACACCACACAGTGAGGGACCAGGTCTCTGAAGGTCAGTCTCAATTGATAGACAATAAAGAAACTAGGAGGTGATAGAAATTTAAAGGCAATGTAGGAAAGTAAGAACATAGGATTTTACGTAGCAACCCAAGAAGGGAAAAAACACGGCTTGCCCTTACAAGCACCAAAACAATCCACTATAACCAACCACTTGATTATAGACTCAACTATGAACCTAAATCTAGGTTCCTCCTACTTGCAATACCTCTATTGCAAGCACACCTTGACACTTCTGCCAAGTTTCCCTCAAAAAACTAGTTAACTCTAACCAGCAACAAGCTTAGGCAACTCTACCGAAGCACTTCTCTCAATAAACAAAAATACTATTCTTATAACATGAGTAGTTTAGTTACAAATTAGTACTCTGTCAAGAACAATTTCTATTTAAACACACATAAATTGCTAAGAACTTGAGCAGTGTTGAAATGAGGTTTTTGCTAACTCTTTTCACTTTTTATAATTTATGAAAAAAATACTTGATGAAGAGTTGTCTCTTCTATTTTAAAGTTGAATGATGATTAGGGCTGAATGATCATTGCACCAGCTATCCTAATCATTACAAATTGCACTTGTAAGGTTGTTACACAAGAGGACAAAATTGTGCAGACAACACGTGCCAACTGTACTGTACCTTAAACATCCAAGGACCTTGTCCCTTGCAGTTTAGCATCATTACACATTCATCACATTTAATTAGTGTGATTACCACCTGAAGATAAATGTTCCCCCTATAATCATGCTTACCCCTATCATTATTCAACACAGGGACCTGGTCCCTTATTGTTATGTGTAGCAAGAATCTCTTGTTTTCTTCCCCCTGTCACTATGCCTTCATGTTTCCTCTTATCATCATGCCTACATATCTGAGCGCACGCACACACATTCCTGGTCACCTAGTCATTAACAAATGAAGTCAATATTCCCTCTTTTGGCATCATTGAAAAGGAATAACAGTAAACCATAGGTAAATACAAGCTTAAGCTAATTAACTCATGGCCATTGGGGCAACAATAACATGTAGAACAACTTTAAAGTGAAGGGAACAAATGAAGATCACAAATAAAGATTCTTTCATAATTAATTGGGATAAGTACCAATAAAATATACCAAAAGAAAATTATAAAACTGCTATTTGCAAAGGACACAATAGAACTAAGAACCAGAAACTAACACAGGACACACTAGGAATTAGGTGGAAGGGACCTTGGGAGAGAATGAGTTTAGCAACATGTCCATTCTTATAGCTACAGAAGCACGAGTATCTAGCAATTGTTTGGTGAGAGTTTTTACTTCAACATTCAGTCTTTGTACTTCACCAGTCAATTTTGCAATTTTTCTTTGAGTTTTGCATTTTCTGCTGCAAGTTCTTCCATGGCACCAGGTCCCTCTAAGGATAACTTTTGAATCTATAGTTTTAGATGCACTATTTCAGTGTATTTTGCTACTAGCACAATCCTCAACTCTTCCATTTCTTTAGTTAAACTTTTTTGAGAATCCAGTAGCTTAGATACTTGGGATACAGTCCCCAATTTTCTTTCAATGCATCTATTTTCCACCAGTGTAGTTAAATTGGCCTATGTTTGACTATTCCTTGTGTTCCTCTAGTCCCAATCACTCCAATATGATTAAAGACTTTGTTCAATAAGTAACCACAAGGGATCGCATTCCTTCCTTCCTTTTTTTGAACCTCCTTGTGCATATGCTCTATCATTAGAGTAGGCAGGCTCATTAACTCAAACTTACTCAGATATTCAATTAGAAATAGATCAATACCAGAGGCAATTGTTCTTTACTCTGTTCTTGGAAGTAGGACCTTGTTAATAAATTCAAATGCATATTGAAACTCACTCGTTAGAAATTTTTCTTTACTGCAGCTATTGAGGTCCTACCTACTCTTGAAGCTTCAATCATACATTCAGTTGTGGGATGTTGCTTCACAACTGTCCTCACCCCTACAATTGGTACATCCAAAATTTCTCCCAAGGTTTCTTTATCCAACCTCATTTTTTTTCCTTGCACCTGTGCAGATAGACTCAACCTATCCTCTGAAAATCTATTGAATAATAGTACTCTCTCACTTTATTTTCAAAAAAACATTGGTGCTTCTTCCTATAATAAATGAATACATATGTGATGCCTGACATATTCTACCAGTTCCACCATTCTTGGTTTATCATAGATTTTGGGATCAAACATTCTTCCTGGAAGTACCTTTGTGTCTTTAGTCTTTCAATCCTTCTTTCTTTGGACATATTTTTCCTTTCTTCCTCTTTTTTTATTCTCTTGGGCTCATCACTTGGCTCTTATTTTTCATTATTTTTTCTCTACCAGGTCCCTTAGAGACTCTCTTCCTTTTCATAGCTATATGTTTGTTTCTATTTACACCATGACTCCGAGACTTAGGATCAGAGGACCTGGTCCTTTCATCATCATGAACTTCCAGTCTTTTCTTCTTAGATGCAATGACAATATTAGACTCATTTTCCTTATATTCTCTTACCTCCATAACTTTAAGATTTTCTTCTGCATTGGCAATAGATTTCCTGAGTTTTTTTTTTAGTAGTAGAGGACTTACTCTTCTTTATTGCATTTGCTAGCAATTTCATCTCAGACCGTTTAGTGGAGTAAGACCTTGTAACTTTTTTACTAGAGTCAATTAATTTCTCTTTTCCTTTACTTTCCTTGAGTTTCTTTATTTTAAATATCAAGGGGGTTTCATCCTTATCCTCTTCATTTTCTTAATTTGGTGGTAATACAAACTCCCTCTACTCTTTCAGATCATCTTTTTCTCCTACTATTTGCTCTTCCCCACTAGCAACACTTTCCTTGGGATCATTTCCAAGTAAAATCAAATTTTTAGCTACCAAATTAATGCTACTAAGATAATCAGATTTCCTTAGAGGAATATTATCGTCAACTAGATTAGTAAATATAGAATTTGACTCATAAAGGGTAAAAGAACTAGGTTCTTGTACAGTATTTGTAATTTTGATACCTTTTAACTCCTCAGAGGGAACCTGGCTTGAGGGGCACTGGAAGACTCTGGTTTTTCTGAGGAAAGAGGTCCTTTAATTTGAAGAATCTCTTATTTAATTGGAGATCCAAAAATTTATTTAGGTTATCCACTTGGATAGAATATTCATTAGGGTTTAGAATTTTGATTGGAGCAATTTCACTTAGGGTTTTAGGAGTCACACGAGAAGGACTGACAGGTAATGCTTTTTGTGGATCTTGAGAATGATCTGAAGATAGATCTTTCATGGGGTTTGAAGAAGAAGAAGAAGAAGAAGAAGAAGAGGGAGTTTTAGGAATTTTAAGGTTTTTGAGAAGAAATCAAGAAGGATCAGTTTTTATAAAGTTCTGAGCTAATTGAGAAGGTAATGAATTAATAAGATTTGAATTTATAAGTAAAAAGATAATTATTTAAGAGCTACTTTTTTAAAACAGACGCATCTAATAACAAGGGAGCTGTTCTATTGGATTTTGCGAGGGATTTTGGGTTGCTTGTGGTGAATTTAAGCTTTCCAAAGAAGGAAGATCACCTGATTAGTTTCAGAAGTGCGATAGCCAAGACTCAAATTGGTTTTTGCTGCTTAGGAAGGGGGATAGGGTTTTATGTAAGGACTGTAAAGTCATTTCGAGTGAGCATCTTTTGAACCAACATAGGCTTCTGGTGATGGACTTGATTATAAAGAAAACCAAGAAGAGAAGGGTTGGGGAGGGTCGACCAAGAATTAAGTGGGGTAGCTTGACGTTAATTAGTGTGCTAGAAATAGGGAAGAAGATAGCAGGGTTGGAGGTGTAGGAGTGTAGGGGGGACGTGGATATTAGATAGGATAAGGCTGCCAGCTACACTATGGAGAATTCTAGAAAAGTGTTGTGTGTTTCAAGGGAGCGAGAAGAAAGGCATAAGGGGGACTAGTGGTGGAATGAAAAACTTAAGAAGAAAGTGGAGACTAAGAAAAGGGCGTATATTAAGTTGATTAAGAGTAAAGATAAAGAGGAGAAGCGGGTGATTAGGGAGGTTTACAAAGTAGCAAGGAACGAGGCTAAGTTAGCAGTTATGTCTGCTAAGACAGCAGCATTTAAGAGCTTGTATGCGGGGTTAGAGGAGAAATACGGGGAAAAGAGGTTGCATAGGATTGGTAAGGCTAGGGAGCGAAAGGGTCGTGACCTCAACCAAGTAAAATGCATTAAGGAAGAGGATGGTAGATTTTTGGTGGAGGATGTTCATATTAAGAAGAAATAGCAGGAATATTTCCATAGACTTTTGAACGGGGAGGGGGATAGAGGCATTGAGTTAAGAGAGCTAGATCACTCGGAGGAGATCCATGATTTCAGTTACTATAGACGTTTTAAGGTGGAGGAGGTCAGGGAGGCTATTCGTAGGATGTAGAGTGGTAGGGCGACGAGGCCCGACGAGATTTCGGTGGATTTTTGGAAGTTTATAGGTGGGGTAAGCTTAAGGTGGTTGACTGATTTGTTTAATGATATTTACAAGACTATGAGAATGCCTAAGGCTTGGATATGGAGTACGATGATACCATTATATAAAAACAAGGGTGACATTCAGAGTTACAACAACTATAGGGGTATTAAGTTGTTGAGTCATACTATAAAGATTTGGGAGAGGGTGGTTGAAAGGAAATTGAGTAGGATCATTTCCATATCAGAGAATTAGTTTGGTTTTATGCCTGGTGGATCAATGATAGAGGTAATCCACCTGGCGAGGAGATTGGTGGAGCAGTATAGGGAAAGAAAGAGGGATTTGCACATGGTGTTCATCGACCTGGAGAAGACTTATAACAAAGTGCCTAGGGAGGTTCTTTGGAGATGCTTGGAGGTGAGGGGGGTCCCGGTGGAGTACACCAGAGCTATTAAGGACATGAACAATGGAGGGAAGACTCAGGTGCGAATAGAAGGAGGAGACTTAGAGCATTTTTCGATCGATATAGGGTTGCATTAGGGTTCGACTCTTAGTCCGTTCCTATTTGCATTGGTGATGGACATGTTGATGTGAAGTATTAAAGGTGAGGTTCCTTAGTGTATGGTATTTGCAGATGATGTAGTGCTGATTGATGAGATGCAGAGAGTGTGAATGAAAATTTAGAGGAATGGAGGCAAACCCTGGAATCTAAGGGGTCGTTTGGTAGACTGTATTGAAATTTTAATGCATGCATTAGTTTAATGTGTATTAGTAGTACCTTGTTTGGTATACCTTTTTACCCTATGTATAACTAATGCAAGCATTAGTTATACACTCTATTATGTATTGAAGTGTGTATTACTAATACCTCAAAATACATGGCATTTGTAATGCAATGGATCTAATGCATGCATTAACATACTTAAAGACCCTATTACCCCTCAAAAAAATTTCTGCATCCCTTCCAACATATATTTGAGGGTATTATGCAAAAAAATAAATTGAAAATATGTAATTCATGTTTTTTTTAATATATCGAACCAAACACTGCATAATAAAAATACAAGCATAACTAATGCAAGCATAACTAACACAAGCATTACTAATACACCATCTTTGCATTAATCTTATACACTTTACCAAACGACCCCTAAGGGGTTCAAGTTGAGTAGGTCCAAGACAGAGTATTTGGAGTGCACGTTTAGTGACTTAAGGCGGAAAGACAAAGTGGTGGTGAGGTTGGATTCCCAAGATGTTTGTAAGAGGAATAGTTTTAAGTATCTTGGGGCTATAATCCAGGGGAATAGAGAGATTGATGAGGATGTCTCTAATCATATTGGAGTATTTTGGATAAACTGGAGGCTCGCATTAGAAGTGTTGTGTGATAGGAAGGTTTCCCTTAAGGTTAAAGGAAAATTCTATAGAGAGGCAGTCCGTCCAGCCATGCTATATCGAGCAGAGTGCTGGCCTGTCAAGAACTCCCATATTCAAAAATTGAAGGTGGCGGAAATGAGAATGTTGCGCTGGATGTGTGGACCTACAAGAGGAGATAAAGTTAGGAATGAGATTTTCTAGGAGAAGGTGGGAGTGGCTTCGATGGACGACAAGATGCAGAAAGGAAGGCTGAGATAGTTTGGACATGTGATGAGGAGGGGTATGGATGCCCCAATTCGTAGGTATTAGAGACTAGCTTTGGATAGCTTCAAGAGGAGTAGAGATAGACCTAATAAATATTGGAGGGAAGTGATTAGACATGACATATATCAGCTTCAGCTTACCGAGGATATGACCCTAGATAGGAAGGTGTGGAGGTCGCACATAAGCTTAGAAGACTAGGGTGAGTGCATGGGTTATAGCAAGTAGTTAGGAGAGTCCCTGTTTAGTCGGGTTAGTAATCGTAGGACTGTGTCAATAGGTAGGAGTCGCTAGTCAGGAGAGTTTAGGTGTGGTCGGTGGCTTTGGTCTTTGAGAGTAGGTTACTACTAGGCGAGTGCCCCATTTCAGAATTCGTATTTCTTATTTCTTATTGCTTATGGCTCATAGGTCCCTTATTCTATATTTCTCTGAGTTCTATTTTACTATTTCTAATTCTTTACTCCTATTAAGCCATGTATCCTGCCTCACGTTTCATCATGACTTTGTTTACTGTTCTTTATCTTGAGCCGGGGGTCTATCAGAAACAACCTCTCTACTTCTTTGGAGGTAGCAGTATGGACTGCGTATATCTTACCCTTACCAGACCCCACTATGTGGGAATACACTGGGCTTGTTGTTATTATTGTTGTTGCATCTATTGACAACGGTTGTAACTCTTTACTTTTGAATCAATTTGACAGCTTTTGTTCATATGGAATGAGACAAGTGGCCTTTTTCAATTGAAATTTTATAAATATTCAAGGTACATTATTTTTGTACTCATCTAAGATATGGGACCAGGTCCCTTTCTTTTTTTAATGAAATTTCAACTTATGTTTGAGTCAATTGTTTCCTTCCAAAGTTGTTCCCTTGGGTGTATACCTGCAAATGTATGATACTGAATTAGACTAGCATACACCTATTTTATCATGGATACTTGTCTCCTTAACTTAGCTAAATTTTGAAAGAGACAATAATTCACATATTATTTATTCTTGTGAAGAATATTTTGAGATGAATTTCCTAGGGATCTGGTCATTTGAAATCATCTATTTCAAAATAATACACCTCTATCTGGAAGTGTTGAGAGAGAGAGAGAGAACACAATCAGACTTTTTATTATTATGTTTTAAACCCTTTTAATCAATGAGTTATTCCTAGCTTCAATCCCTTTTCTCCTGCCTAAGATCATGATCACAAATTAGATTTGGGAACCCACTTAAATTTGAATACCCGGTAGGAGAAAAATGGTGTGATCAAATTCTTCTTAGTTCATCTAAGCAGTGATAGCTTCCTTTTTTTCCTTTTTAATGACTTGAAGCCCTTAGAAAGTGAATTCTCTTGTTGAATGCATTTAATACTCATTAAATTTAACCTTAATCTAGTACTGACATCACTTTTTCAGATGTCTATCTCTTCCATATTGAATACACAGGAGTTCGTACTCTTTGCCTCCAACATGATGAGTAGCCATTCATTTAGACTCAACAGGTTGGAATTCTTCTTGATAGCCCAAACCTCTACCATCATTAACACCTTGACTAGTCAAGTTAGAAAGGATCCGTAAAGAAGCAGTCCATTTAAAAGACTTGTTCAATTCTCCTTTCAAGCGAACCAGGTCCCTCTCTAAGTCTTTCTTCATGATCAGTTTGAATCCTTAAAGTTTCTTTCTTCCTTTTTCCCTTTACATCATTTGCTTTCTTTAGATTACTTACCAGACTAAAATTTTCAGCTTTTATCTTTATGAACAACTCTTCGGTTTTAGAAATTTGGAGAGTTAAAGCAATCAGCTTATGCTCTTAATTCCTACTTTGTCTTTTAAGGCATTCTTCTCAGCAATTAGTTCACATACATAGTCTATAAATAGACTTGCAAGCCTTTTAATCTTCCTAGCAGTGTAATTTTCTAGATTCCCTTTAATATCAGATAGAGTTACCTCTTTTTCTTTTTTATCCTCTGTCTGTCATGAATACAAACAAGTTATCATACATAACTGAGTTGTCTTCCACTGCTAGCATAGAAATATTTCCATACCTCTTATCCTCATCAGGTTCACTTCAAGAGTCTTTCTATGCTGTCAGATTTTGCTTTACTGCATACTCAGTTGCAGTTTTCCTTTTTGACTTTTTAGGGACCTAGTTATTCTTTTGTATTTGGTAGTTTCTCATGAATGCTTCAGAACTACCATTTTTGTGACAGCCTTCAATCTTACCATTTATTTTGCATAGCTGACCACCCCTTTTTATAGCTTTAACAATTCTTGTTGCCAAAAGTACAACATAAGTGTCTTCTTCACTTGGGTTAGATTCTAAAGACTTTAAGGTTAGGAATCTATCCCTTTTTGTTTCTTTTCTTTCCATCCTTAGTTCAATTATACCAGTCTTGATGACCAGAATACTCCAGGTATGAACCTTTTAGAGTGAACCTCGCTCTGATACCAATTGTTAGAACCCTTAAGGGTTGCACCACACAGTGAGGGACCAGGTCCCTCAAGGTTTGTCTCAATCTATAGAACAGTAAGGAATCTAGAGATGCTGGAAATTTAAAGGCGATGAAGGAAAGTAAAAATACAGGATTTTTACATGGAAACCCGGGAAGGTAAAAACCACAGCTTGCCCTCAAAAGCACCAAAATAGTCCACTATAACCAACTTCTTGATTACAGACTCGACTGTGAACCTAACTTTAGGTTCCTCCTACTTGAAATACCTTTATTGCAAGAACACTTTGACACCTCTACCAAGTTTTCCTCAAAAAACAAGTAACTCTAACCAGCAACAAGTTTAGGCAACTCTACCTAAGCACTTCTCTCAATAAGTGAAAACACTACTCTTATAATATGAGTAGTTCAGTTACATATCAATACTCACTCAAGAATAATTTCTATTTAAGGACACATAAGTGACTAAGAACTTGTGCAGTGTTGAAATGGGGTTTTTGCTACCTCACTTCACTCTTTGTAATTTTGTGAAAAAAAATAATTAATAAAGAGGAATCTCTTCCCTTTTATAGATAAGTGGTGATTAGCACTGAAAGATCATTAGACCAGCTATCCTAATATATACAAAATAGCACCAGCAAGTTTGTTACATAAGAGGGCAAAAATGTGCAGACAACGCATGGCTGTTATACTATACCTTGCACATCTAGAAACCTGGCCCCTTGAAGTTTAGCTGCTCATCATGAAAACTACATATAGCAGTTTAGATACCGATGATAGCATGCATACTTTTAGGTGCATTCATGCTCACTTGATGGTATGATTCCAAACAAATCATTGATTTTACTATGGTTTTCTAAAAAGAGATTTATTCCCACTTTTTACTTTTAAAATGGATTCTTGTAAAACATAAATTGCACCAAATCATTTAATGATTTATGAGCTTTTGAAATTAAATGTACTATTTTGGTAACTAGTCTAAGATTGATTTTGATCCATTACTATTCCATTCTTTTACCACTACCACTTACTTCAATCAATGATATTTTGACCCTTTTTATGCTATCATACTGATTATATATATAGTAGATTGATTATGATGGTTATTGAAAATCTTGGTTTAGGATCAAATAGTGTATATGGATATCTTAGGTCCCCTATGGGCTCCTTCATCTGTGAACCATAGTGTCAGACAAGGATGGTCTTCATAGGTCCTGCTTTTATGAGCTACTGAGTTGGAGGAGGCATGTACACTTGTTACATTATGGCTTACGGATCAGTTATGGTTTATTAATAGTTTTTGTGAATTTATTTATTCATATGCATTGCCTATCGCCAGTATAATTATTTAGTATTTACTCTATCGGTCTTATGAGGGTGTATAGTTATAAGCTATGATTGTTGTTTGTTGAGTGCTTACTTGCACCATCCAGTCTTATGAAGGCCCGATTAGGTTATCATTTGTCCAGACTAGTCAGTTACTTTATTATTGGTTATTATAGTTAGTTTGTGACAGGATGGTTATAGACTGATCCCCGAAATTGTTGGTACATTTATGATTCTTTTTATTTCTCATAGTAATTTATGTTATTGTTAGATTATCTCGTATTTAGTCATCCTTTGATTAGAGACCCTAATTATACTAGTATTAGCTTTCTTTCATGGCTAAGATTCCTTGAGGCGTTAGATTGGCTTCCCTCAGGTTATTACCTTTGATTTAGTCCTTTATATATATATAGTATTACTATATGTCTCTCTCTTTCCATGTATATTCATATTGTATATGCATTCTTTGTCCTTGTACTACTACTATGTATTCTTATTTTACTATTCATTTCTGTATTGACTAGTGATATATGGTATTGTACGTTAGTTCCTAAACACTGTTAGGATAAGATAGTTTATCCTTATTGCTCCATTATGATTATTATTTTGTTTAGTTTCTTAGATAGTTTCTTGTAGTTATATTTCTTCCTTATAAGCTTCTTAGATACGATGAACACTATGCATCGTGCGGAGCAGCTATGGATTGGGGATTTAGGGTGAGATCCTGAAGTTTGGAGTATTTCTACTCCCCCTCATATTGATTAGACTTATCTTTCTGAGTTGGTTTGCATATGTACATTTATTTTGTATTTTGCTTTGTACTGATTATATTAGAAGCTCTTGTACTAATTTCATCAGATCTTAATGGTTGTATTTTATATTAGTTTTTTATTTAGATTCATTTCTGCTATTTTTTACTACTGTTCTAGTTTTTTATGTACTGTTCTAGTTGTTCCTAATGAAGTGTTGGCTTACCTAGTAATGGATTATAGTAGGTGTCATCATGACCGTAGAAATTAGATCCTGACATGCCTCTATTTTATAGTATTGAATATAGTCATATAAAAGGTTGTCATAAACACGACATTAATCATGAAGGAAGGAGTTAAAAGTTATAAGAGTTACATCCATAATGGTGTGTGGCGTAGTGGATGAGTAATTATACATCATGAAGAAGATTAGAGAGAGTAAATTCTTAGAGTAGAGGACAAACACAATAACTATAGTATTTTATAATATATATATATATATATATATATGTGTGTGTGTGTTCGTGTGTGTGCGTGTGTAATACCCCGTATTTCCCTAGCCTATATTAACCCTCAGTACATGGGCTATCCTAAATAAAAATTTTCAAATACTCAGTAATTTTCATATTAGAGCCTGCCATTACGTAGGAAATTCAATTAGCTTTCCAATGATATAAAATTCATCTAAATTCGATAACCGTGTAAGAAGTTATGGAAAATTTATGTTTCAGTCGTTAAACATCGTCATTCAGGCCCGTAGCGCATCGCAGAGTGTGTCAAAATAGCAATTGTCGATTTCTAGTGTTGCTCCGCGATATTGGCGCGTCATGACATAGACGTAGTTTTAAAATGTCAATTTCCAGTGTACCAACGTGATTCCACTGCGTCACGGTGCACTTTCAGTTCACAAACAAAGTGAAAACGTGATACCACTGCGTCGCACCACCAAGTAATTTACTAGTTGTCCTTTTTCCAGTGACACGGCGCGATAGCGCCGCGTCGCGCCTAGGGCCAAGATCGGGATTTTTCAGTTAATTTCCAGTTTTAAATTCTGAGCTTTTAAATCATTCCAGGAGTATTTAAGTCTTTTTTCACGATCCTAGTCAGCCTTTAACATGAAAATCAACCCTAATAAACCTAGTTACACCATTATTCATTTAGTTTTTCCCCAAATTAAATCATTCTCTCTCAAGAGGCAAAAAAACCTAGTTCAAGAATCAAGGTCAATCCTCAAGAATCTCTCCAAGAACCTTCAAGAACTCTTTTTCTTAGGTATGTTAGATGTTCATCCATGGATCCTTACCTTCCATGGAGCCCAAGAATCCCTTTTCAAATTATAAGATTTATGATTTATAATTTCCATGTTTGAATTAGATTGAATTTATGTTCATGGTGTTGTTTGAGTTTTAATTCATGATTTAGATTACAAGTTCCAAGAATTGATCCTAGTATGTGTTGAATTACATGATATTCATGATAAACCCTTCAATTTGCAAGTTAATTGTTGTAACCATGTTAACCCTAAGTGTTTATGATTTAATGAACCAAGTATATTTCCCATGTGTTTGATAAATTGTCTATGAGAATGAAATAATGCCATTATAGCATGCAAACATGTATTCCCTATTCATGTACAAGTTAATGCATTACAAGTGTTTGATGGAATGTCTCTTTGAATGAATTATGACTAAGTAAACATTGTTGTGTTATTCAAGATGATGCCTTGCTTTACTTTTCATGTTATTGAGTCCTGGAGATATTTAATACCCAACAACTTAGTTGTTACCTAGAGCCAATGTTAGTTACGAATAGTATCAGTCATGTCACAATTAGTACTCCTCTCAGTTAGTTACAGAACTCAGTCAGTCACTGAACTTAGAAAAAACTCAGAAATCTCAGTATCAGCCCAGTCCAGCTCAATATACTTAGTCAATGTCATTTAGTTGGGAGTAAGAACTAGCACCGAGCGAGTGTAGAGGTGATGACTTCTCCCTTCAGGTAGGCAAAGAAGTTAGTAGCAGTCTCACACTACAGAACTATGTAGCCAGTATAGGATGTAAGGATTCACCCATTAGATTAAGGCTTAGCTACCTCCCATGGGTAACCTATCAGATTAGGTTTGACTTTCTATTCAGGGGCACCCATTATATAGGCTTGACCAGAGCAGTTGTCTTTACCCGTAGTACAGTACTGGTACTCTTCCATCTAGGGTTACAGGTTGGACCCCACTCAGTTTACTCAGGGGCATATCGGTTAAGTGAGAACTCCTATAATTTCAATTTCAGTCTCATTCTTCAGAATAGGACTCAGTTCAGTTCTACAGAATCAGGACTGTCAGATACAGCCACTCAGTTATTAGTAATTCAGATTATCAGTGATCTCAGATTATTAGTATATTCAGTTATTAGTTATCAGATTTAGTTCCATTTTACTGAGTCACAGTACGCATAGTATGTTCAGTAGTTACATATCCTCTATGTATGTTAATCCAGCTCTTACATATCATTCAGTTAGTTATTGTTCATGCATATAAACTTATGCATTCAGTCTTACCTTATTTAGCATACCAGTATATTTTCACGTACTGATCGCATACCCATTTCTTACGCTATGATATTTCATATCATAGGTTTGAATGCTCAAGTTCTTGACCGCGCTTAGCCAGATTCAGCCAGCAGTAGCAGATTTAGCAGTGAGTCCTCATCTATCAAGGATATGCTTTTATTTCAGTACTTCAACTTAGCAGTATTTTAGTAGATGGAGTTAGTTGAGGGATTGTCCCATCAACTTCACTTTCAGACAGATTCAGTTAGAGGCTTTTCAGACTAGATTTACTGATAGTATTCAATGTTACAGATATATTATTTTATCAGTATTTCAGATGTTTTGAACCTTATGGCATTTTAGCCCATTTTTTGCATTAATTTCAGTATTATTATTCAGTGCTCACAGCAGATATTATTCATGGGTTAGCTTGTGGTCCTTCGGGGTTGTAAGCACCGTGTAATGACTAGGGGTAGTATCGGGTCATTACAATATATATATATATAGCATTTCAACCTATTTTTCCGCATTAATTGCAGTATTATTGTTCAGTGCTCACAGCAGATATCATTAATGGATTAGCTTGTGGTCCTTCGGGATCATAAGCACCGTGTAACAACTACAGGGTAATCTCGGGTCGTTACAATATATATATATATATTGATGTAGTATACTTCTAAAGCTACCATTTATAGTTTGTTTTTTATTTTATTTTTTTGGCAGTTTTTCCTACATTTCTATTCTTTACTGCAAAAACTTAAATGTATCAAATTTTACTACTCCACTTATTCATATTATGTATTGTTCTTCTCCATAAAAAATAAATCAACAATCAATCAATATATATATATATATATATATATATATATATATATATATATATATATATATATATATATATATATATATATAAAGGAGAAATATAGAGGATGTGATGTGGTATCTCTCTATGATATCCATTTCTATTTATCATTTTTGTATTTTTTTGATCATTTTTTACATTAAAAATTTACTTTAACATTATACTCAACATTAAAGAAAGTTATATTAAATTTTAAATAACTAAATAAATAGGAAGAAGTTGAAAAGTGGCCGGTAGTCATGAACTCATGATAAAGTCCTAAAGTCATAGTATGAGTAAATGGAAGAACCGTTTCTAAAATTAAACATGATGGCCTTTAGTCTTCCCCTATTCTATTCACTAATATTGTAACAGTATAATATAGTAGTTATTTATATGATGAAATTATTTGTCAAACTTATTTCGTCAAATAAAATAATTTGATAGAGCAATTAAGTTATCGAGCACAGGCATGATTAACAAGTGAGATGTATTCAAATTTTTGGGAGCTTTTTAAAGATATTGAAGCAGCTTCAATTTCATTCTGTTTATTGTAGTTTTGGGAGAAATTAAAGATATTATTACAATTTCATTTTGTTTATTGTAGTTTGGATTATCTCTCTATATATATCAAAGGCAATGGAGTGACGAAGAAATGGAGATAATGTTGTTATCTTTGTCTTCTTGGACAAAGTAAATTGAAAAAAAAAATATCCTTTCTACTATTATTCTTATTAGTTCAATTGTTTGAGTTCATTTTCATGTACTTGTCAGTTGCCACACATATCTAATCATCCTTTTGACTTACTATCTTTTTGTTATTTAAGCATCAATACTTAGATTCATGTTGTAGGTTTTTTGAAAAGCTTGTCTAGAATTTAGTTCATCAACGCGGAGTAATTGTATATTGCGGATATAAGAGGTATTTCGTAAAAATCATGGACAACGGTGAAGCTAAAAATTTTCAAATTCTCAGATTTCTTAGTTTTTGGTGTTTCTTTCAACCTTTTGTGTTTATAATTGTTTCTCACCATTAATTTTAGATTTGTTGTTTTTTGCAGGCTAATCAATGTGTGAATATGTTGAATTTGAGTAATTTTGTTTTGAAGATATTCTTAATTGTATATATGCCAACACTGTAACAACACTCAAAAGTAACATCACCGAATGAATCATTTTTGTGAAAGATAATTTGCTAGAGAGATGGAGTCGCTTTCTAAGTTTCAATTTTCTATTTCCACTGAACACTTTATCTTTTGGCATATCAAAGGTCACAACATGGTCGGTCACTTTACATTTACAAGCGAGGAAGGAGATGAAACATCATTCAATGGAAACGACAGGAAGAGTAATGAAATTAATTGGATTTGGTTTCTCTTTTTGACATTTATATTTGTTAATTTTTTTTTTATGTTATTCAATTGACTTACAAGTATAGATATTTTCATTATGCTAGGAATACACGGGCTCAACTGCTAAGTATAAACCTCTTTAAGCTTTTATTTGCATAGTTTTCTTATTTTTCTCAATATTCTTTACCACTTTAATTTGTTTGTCTATAGAAATGGAAGAGTTGAAAGATTAGACGTAATTTTGATTTCTTTATCGAAAATTAAAATAACTTTACTATTTTGTATCTTTAATTGTAAGGAAGTTTACTTTTGCAATGATTTTTTAAAATGCAATATGAAAATAATTATCAGTCTCATTATCAAGTACAATATATATATATATATTTATATATATATAGAGAGAGAGAGAGAGAGAGTTCACAAATTATATTATTCTCGATTAGATTGTTTAATTGACTACCGATCAACTTTTATCATGAAGAGAAAAAAGTTTGTGATACTCACCACTCTATGTAATAGAAAGCCAAGTAAGAATTTTTTTTTTCCTAAAACTTACTCCATTAGATAGATTATAATATTGTTTAATAAGTTAAATTTTTTAACTGCGCAAAGCGCGGTTACATTCACTAGTATAATTATAAAGGAGAATGAAGATTCGGTGACGTGGCACCTCTCAATCGCCTCCATTTCTATTTTTATTTTTATTTTGTCTCCTTTTTTTAGACTTTTTTTTATCTATTTTAATTCATTTTATTGTAACAAAAAATTTGAATTGTTATAATATATGCACTAATGTTGGTCATTATTTTGCAATTAGAGTGGGTAATTGTAAGGTGAACTTAAATGATAACTTTATTGTTAGACTAGTGTATTTATCCGCACATTAATTAGATTTTTGAGTCCTAAAAGTTTCTTAAGAGATTTTTTAGTTTTCAATTATTTCAAATTCTAATCAATTATACACACGCTTGAGTATATAATGAATTTTTTATTTTATTTTTCATCACTTACAGAGTGGTACAATAATAATACAAGTTAGATACACTCGTAGAAAATGAAATTGATGAGTTAATCAAGATATTTCTTTTTAATCTTATTCAATAATCTTTTTAAATTAACCAGAGATTGAAATAATCATCGTATTCCATACTTGGTATGTCATGTCATTAAAATATCATTTTTCTTTAAAAGCTAAACTATTTTATTCATCAAACTCACCTAATCAAAATTATAATTTTATTCTTTTTTTCTGAAAATATTAGTTTATTTTTCATGCTTATTAGGAATTCTTTACCACACTTAAACTTTACCATATTATTTTACATGAAAATCAAATTTCTAAATAACTTGTTTAATTTAGTGATATTACTGCTTTTAAGAAACAAGTGATCTTTTTGTAGGCAATCATATATGAAAACATGAATGATCATCTAGGAAAATAACTCAAGGAAAAAAAGTGTAACCTAACTATGAGAATTTCTTCTTAATAAGCTTTTGGTATTTTTTTCATAAAAAAAAAAAAAAATAAGATACTAACTCTGATTAAATGAATTTGATGAGTTAAATAGGTTTAAATGAGAATATAATTAGCAATTTTGTAAAAAGAAAAAAAATAGTGACATGACATGCCAACTGAGTTTTAATAGGTATAGATTTATTTTTTATTTTTTTTAAATGATGGTTTTCTAATATAACATGTCAATTAGAAGAGAAGGAGATTTTTAAGGTATTCATTATCTTTTGGGTATTGATAGTTGAGTGAAATTATTATCTTAGAAAAATTAAAGTGAATTTTGTAGGCACATCTGAAAAGATGGATAATCATCAAGAAAATAACTTTATGAAAAATAAAAAGTTTAAGTATAGTAAAAGATTCTTAAGCATGAAAATTCCTTCTTAATAAACTAATATATTTTTTAAAAAGAAAAGAATAAAAATATAATCTTGACTAAATAAGTTTGATTAGTTAAATAGGTATATTATATTTAAGAAATGTTTGAATAAGAAGAGAAAGAGTCGTTTGAGATATTCAGTGTTTTTTTAGAAAAATAGCGTTTGAGCTATTTAATAATTTTTTTTTGAGAAAAACAGCGATAGTTAAGTAATGTTATGGATGGTTTTTGGCGGGGGAGAGTAGACTGAAGAAATATTGAAGGGAGGTGATTAGACATGATATGAAATAGTTATAGCTTACGGAGGACATAACCCTTAATAGGAAGGTGTAGAGGACACAGATTCGAGTAGAGGGTTAGGGGGTGGGAGTGCATCAGTAGTTGTATGGGAGCGTTCTTTTGTGTCTGGAATTTCTTGTTCGTGGTGTTGTGGATGTAGTATTATCGTATAGCTATTTGGCATACCGTACTAGTTTTTATGCACTTATCTTTGGTGTTTGTTATACTGTTAGTCAGAGGCAGAGCTAGCCTCCTTTAGAGGGTTCGGCCGAACCCCCTTCGATGAAAAATATACTATTTATACATGATTAAAATTATTTTTTATGTGGTTATAGTAGGTGTTGAACCCCCTTCGACTAAGTTTTCTTTGAATATTGAACCCCCTCAGTTGAAATCCTGGCTCCGTCTCTGCTGTTAGTTTATTTTGCGTACCGTACTAATTTATATGCACTTTATTTTTTGTGTTTGGTATGCTGTTATCGGTCCTAAGTTGGGGGTTTATTGGAAACAACCTCTCTACTTCACTTGAGGTATTGGTATAGTCTGTGTACACTCTACCCTCTCCAGACCCCACTATGTAAGAATACACTGGGTATGTTGTTGTTGTTGTTGTTGTTGTATCATCTTTTTTTTAAAAAAAAAAAAGTGGTTTTATAAGAAATCCAAAAAATATGATGGACTGCGTACATCTTACCCTCCTTAGACCCCACTTTATGGGAATACACTAGATTTGTTGTTGTTGTTGTTGTATTCACAAAGATAACCCTTGAAAAAATATGTAAAGTTTAAGTACCGACAAATTTTTTTTAGGAATAAAAATTTCTTCTTAATAAAATATTGCATTTAAAAAAATATATATAATTATATTTTGGTTAAATGATTTTCATGAGCTACATATGTTTGAATGAGAATATAGTTTTCTTAAAAAAATAAAAAGAAGTTTTAATGACGGACATGTCAATTAAAAGAGAAAAAGACTTTTGAGGTGTTTAGTATCTTTTTTGGAAATTGTGATAGTTGAGTGATATTGTGATCCTAAATGAACAAAAGTGATATTTGAAGAAAATTTTCAAAAATTGAGTAACTATTTAACAAATTCACTGCAAAATAGCTACTATTGATCCAGGGGTGTCTCATTCATTAGACCACTTAGGAAAATGCCCAGGGACCAATAACTAATGGAGGCCCCATAGTTTTATGTAAAAATAGTTTTATATATACCATAAATAAAAGGATTTATCGAAATCTTATATTGGCATAAAAAATAGTTCATATTTTTTGAGAGAAAAAATAAATCTAAATATAGTTTTACATGTAATTTTCGTTAGCATAAAAAGAAAAAGGAACAACTCAACTCATTATTACTGTGATGTGATCGTTTGGGACATGAGAAATACAAGAATTAGTTAAAAATAAAGTAAAAACTAAATATTTTGGGGATCATGTAAGATCAGCAATTTTGCAAAAGAGATTAAATAGATTAGCTATATTGTCAATTGAAAAAGAATTATCAGAAAGTATTGACTATAAAAAATTACTTATAATTTTTCATCTTAAAAAATCAAAATAATAAATTTTAAATACATAAATATTATATAAATTTTTCTTTAAAATAAAATCTCTCATTAGAGTTTCTTCTAATATAGTCAAGACACTCCTAAATCGATCTATCTAAAACACCATATATATATATATATATATATATATATATATCTATAATCTATAATCTATTAAAAGTGTGAAGACCCTTAAAAATTGAATCGAATTTTTTACCCTTTATTAAAAGTCTCCGCAATAGATAAAATCGTCTTTTACTACTTTTTTCAAATATGTAAAAATTAAAACTTAATTATTAAACCTTACCTTGTTTGAATTATATACCTAAAATTTTATACAAAACCTTACCTTATTTGAATTACATACCTAAAATTTTGGACCTTAAAATCAATTAAATTTTTTAAAACAAATTACTAGAATAAGTCGGCCAAATTGTGACACGGTATCAAATGTGTCTAAGGAATTGTTTGTTTTAAGAGTTCAGGTTTCAATTAAATTGCTCCAATTAGTCGATATTTGTTACTTTAATCGATCATCTACTTATAGTTAATTGAAAATATATGTACTGCCCTTAGAGTAAGCATTTTGCTAATTTAATAATGAGGATACCTTTGTTCTTTAGTTTTGATCTTCTTGTTCTTTAGAGCATATTCGAGTTTTAATAGTTGTTTAGTCATGAAAGTTTTTATTTTTTTTTGAAAAATTATTGAAAAAAGTGAAAACAATATATGTTTGGCCATGAGAATTTCAATACAATTTTAAATTGTATTTGGAAAAGTGTTTTCATTTTTTTTACTCATACTTCTCTCATAAAATTTTTAAACTAAATTTAATTTATATTCATGGTCAAACACAACTCCAACTTCAACTCCAACTTCAATTCCAACTCCAAAAAATTATGATTTTCATGGCCAAAGAGGGCCTTAGTATTTTCACGTTTCCCCCTTATACGATGCAATGTCTTTAAAGGAACTGGCGGTTAAATGGGGTCCTCATGTGCATTGCAACTGGTGTGTTGAATCTCCTCCTCAGCAACATTGTTTGAAGCAATGCTAAGGTTTGATATATGGCAATTAGTGATATAAATTTTGGAGATTTTTATTACATATGAGTACTAATTAAAGTTTAAAAAAAAATTGGTTTAAGGCGGAAGAGAAAACGTCCATAAAGGTAAAGAATTAATTGAACTTGGAAGAAGTTGGAGTGTGCTTTCTTATTTTTATTTGCGTTATTGGGCGTCCATGTCAGGTGATTCTTTTTCTACATAAAAAAAAAACATAATGTGTTGCTAGAGATTCAATGCTACGGTTGTATCTGTTTTTTTTTTTAAGTTAAGATATTTGAATCTAAAGAAACATTTGAATAATTAATATATTATTTCTAGATCTGAACACTGAATGATTAGTATTATTTATTTTTTTGAACATCTGGATGTACGTAATGTATTTATATATTTATATATCTATAATAAATACGCAATTCAAATTTAAAAAGTGATAAAAAAAATTATCAAATAAATATTAACGTTTGAAGTTAAATTCAATTTATTCTGTAATTTTTGTTTTCAAATAAGATACATGCTTGTGTTAGTGTTGAAATTCTTTTGTTAGTATAATCTGAATCTTTTATTTAGTAAATTTCATTTGTTAAGATTGAAAATTTAAAAGAAATCATATTTTTATGATATATTATTATATTTTCAAAAAGAAAGGTGTTGGATATTGCATCTATTACTGCTACAGTATTCTAAAATAATTAGTTATTTTGTTACAGGAGGAGTCCAATTAGTTATTTTTTTATATAGGAGTCCAATAATTAAGTTAGTAGAATATTTAGTTTAAATTTTAGTAAGAGTTTACTACTTTAATTGTAGGAGGAGTCAACAACTTTATTTGTGTGTCCATATAAAGACTCATAATTAATAAAATTTATATGAGAAAAAGTTTTTCATTGATATTTTATTTTATATTGTTTGTCTTTCTCTTTCAAAAAGTATAACAGTGGTATCAAGGGTCTTCATCGATCCTCATGGATCTGTGAATTCATTCAAGAAAAGTTTTCAACCATTGTTTAATCCATACCTATTTTCAACTTACTTTTAATCCTTACTTGTATTTTTAACTCTTACTTTTATTTTTAACATAGGCTTATCTTTTAATCAATTTTTAACCCATATTATTTTAAATTTTATTTTTCAAACCATGACAAGCAATACTCTCTTTCAATGCCCCACAAACCTTCATTGGTGAAAATTATCAAATTTGGACAGCTAAGATGAAATCTTTTCTTGAAGCTTATGATTTGTGGGAAGTTGTAGAAGAAGACAAACCTATACAACCACTCCCTACAAATCCTTCTGCTGCCAAAATCAAACTTCACTCAGAAGAGGAATTCAAAAACATAAAGCAAAAATTGTAAATTCAATTTCTCATTCAATTTTCTCTAAAATCATTGCATGTGAAACAACAAATGAAGTTTGGAAAAAATTAAAATGAGTACCAAGGAAGTGAACAAGGTAGACAAAATCAAATTCTGAATTTGAAAAGAGATTTTAAATCTCTTAGAATACAAGAAGATGAGACAATTTGTTTTATTGTCAATAGAATCAGGTTGCTTGGTGAATATCTTAAAGACAATAGAATAGTTGGAAAAAAATTGGTAACTATTCTTGAGAGATTTGAGTCCAACATTTTTTCTTTGAAAGGGTCTAAAGATTTTTCTGTCGTATCTCTTGCTGACTTGATAAGCGCTCTTCAAGCACATGAGCAAAGAAGAGCTTACAGAGAAGAAAAAGTTGTTGAATATATTTTTATGTAAACCAGCAAAAAAGAAAAGTTGATTATTCTCCTTGCAAATGTTGAAAAAAGAAAACACACTTAGAAAAATTTTGTTGGTAGAGATCTGATGCATTATGTGAAAGTTGCAAATAAAAGGGTCATGTCACAAAAGTCTGTAAGTTTAAATACACTCAAGATAATTCAAAAGCACTGCTTGTGGAAAAAGAAAGTGAGGACCAACTTTACTAGATTGCAGCAACAAAAGCAATGAGGAGCATTGGATATTGCATCTGTTACTGCTACAGTATTCTGAAATAATTAGATATTTTATTATAGGAGGAGTCCAATTAGTTATTTTTTTATAGGAGACCAATAATTAAGTTAGTAGAATATTTAGTTTTAAATTTTAGTAAGAGTCTACTACTTTAGTTGTAGGAGGAGTCAATAAATTTATTTGTGTGTCTATATAAAGACTCATAATTAATCAAATTTATATGAGAAAAAATTTTTCATTCAAATTTTATTTTAGATTGTTTGTCTTTCTTTTCCAAAAAGCATAACAAAAGGAATAATAACATTCATTTGAGCACAAGATAAAGAAAAAGTCATTTCCTAGAATATAATAAATTTTTGGGCACAATTTCTGGTCAATCAATTGTCAAGAAATTTGGCTACAAATATATTTCTATCTTATGATTTTATTACCTAAATTTGTGTTGTTTGATGTTTGAAAGATAAAAGTGTATAAACTTCATGTTTAATTATGAAATTTTGTGAAATTTTTTATCCTTGAAAGATATTGTTAATTTATTTTGATTCAGGACTAGAAAAGATAAAGGTAGGTCGAAAAAAGTATTTGAGAGAGGAAGTTAAATAGACCATGACATTTTTGTTGCTAGCTTATTGAGGACATGACCTTAGATAGAAAGGTAAGAAGGTCAAAAATTAAGGTAGAAGGTTTATACGTCGCCGAGTATTATCTAATTTTCTTTATCATTAATATCATTATTATTATTCCTCTACTATCTTATATATTAGTCAATTTTAAAGCGCCATTAATGCCTTTGCTTGGCTCAGTGGTTTCAATATTTTTTTGATAATCTAAATAAAGAGAAATAGAGTTGTAACTCAAAAGTGATGGTAATTGCATTCAAGGTCATATGGAGGTGGAGGTCTAATCATAAATAACAAGGAAATGATTGTTTTTGCCTATTCTATATTTTTCTTTGACGAAGAAACAAGCAACTTAGGTAAAATAGTAGCCTTGTTATTGGCCTCAAATAATGTGCTACAAATAGGTATAGAATGTCTTGCAGAAAATGATTTGTTATTCATCTCTAAATACATTAGAAGGGAGTGAAAAGTAGTATGAAGAATAAGCAACAAGGGCAGAGTCAGATAGGATCGAGAGGTCATTCAAATATTCTTTGATAAATAATTATATTATTTATAAATGTTTACAATTACTTTTAAGGTATATATGGTATATTTTCTCTAATGACAGAAAGAAGGAGAAGAAAAAGACTCAATGATCGGCTCTCTATTGTTAGATCTATCTTACCCCAAAAAGGTTAGGTGATTGATTAATTGCTTATTACTTAATTTCTCTTAATTAAATTACAATGGTTGGTGCAGTTATTATATTATGTTAATCGACAGGTTGCGCAATAAAAACGAGATGCAAGACATAAAATTCATGAAAAATACTTCTACTTCTAATGTTTGAACAATATGTTATTATTTTTATATAAGTTGAAAGATTTATCTATCCATTCTTATATTTTTAAAAAATCAAAGTGCCTGGCAATTTTCTAATATATAGAAGAGCTTTGGAAGCAGGTGATGGTCGCCATGCCTGCTTTTAAGGGCAATTTAGTATTTTCACTAAAAGTGTTGTGTCATTCAAAATATGCAGTTACTCCTAACGACACGTATGCTTTTTTCTCTTCTCTGTTTCTGGATGTTCTTTATCATATCCATTTGCTTTAATTATCTCCAAAAGTTAAAACTTATGCCTACAAATTCTTAAATGTGGAATTGAGTTTTGGATAGCTATATTTAAGCTTCATTTTACTCTATTCAAGGTACTATGGTTCAGATAAAACCACAATTGAAAAACTAAATTGATCGAAGTCACCGCCTCTTCACAATCCTGTAAGCTATTTATTTCTTGGTGCTTTGAGTTGAATTTCAAGTAATTTAATGTCGAGTTTGTTGATTTTTATGGGTCTTTTGTTTCTGTGTTTTAAGAGAAAAAATTGAAAAATTTCAGAAAATTTTGAAAAAAAACTCTGAACTATTTTAACGTTCTATGTGTGATTTACGGAAAGCATATTTGGAAATTGATACCAGTACTTATTTGTGTGATTTGAAAATTTATTGTTTGGGTGAACTTTTGCCTTGTAGGTGTTTGTGAAAATTCTCCAACGACGCAACCTCTAAGGTCACGGAAAGAATATGTATTTGTGTGTGTGCTTGCATGTATAGTAGTCTCTCTGTCCTAATTTATATGTCACAGTTGAAATTTTGAAATTCAAATTTAGAATTTTTTACTGTAAATTTGGTTCAATATGGGAATTTATCCAAGGAGTGGAGAACATTATAGTTTAGAAAGCGTTAAAGAAGCAATTGAAGAAGGAGTTGGACATACATCTTTCATAGAGTGTAATGTTCATTCACAAGGGAACCACCAATTATACCAAGTTTCCCTTTGTGTGGACTCTTCTGCATCAAATTTTATTGACTGTCCTGTTTTATCACATGGAAGAAAATGTGGTTCCTAGATTGAATTTTCTCCTTTCTCCTCAAATGATCGTCATGAATTTTAATTTTTTGTTTTAGCTAATTGATTCAACATGATCATATTCTTGATCTCCTTTGTTGTATTTATAAGTGAAAACCTTTTGTATTTGTTCACTTGTACTAATAAAATTTTATTCCAATATAAAAAATATCCTGCATCGATTTGTACACTTATACTTATTCATAATGGACTTTACATCTAGCTAAAAAAGAGGTGGGTAGAGGGGGGGTTCCAACTTGGTGCAATTTCAAGGAAAATCTTGAGCGTGATGTGTATTTATGAAGTTATCATTATGTATAGAACACTTGTGAATGTCATTAGAAGATTGAATAATTTAATCTTTAACTTGACTCTTGAAACCATTAACTGTATTGAAATAGTTTTTTTCTTTCTAGAATTCTATTTATGTATCTTACAAGCTTTCTATCAACCCGCAGTATATGGGTTATGTGTGAGTCTGAATGTTGGTTATGCAGTGCTAGAGTAATTTCATGTGTTCTGCAGTGGGGAATATATCTGACTCTCCAAAGCTAATTCGAACAACATATTCCTAATGCACCTGCATTCTTGAAATTAAGTTTTGCAACTAGAAGCATACATATTGGTCTTTATCATATTATTACATCAAGCCAAAGCAAACTAAATTAAGTGTTGGCATAGATTGAGTGAATTGCAGTTGCATATAGATAATTTCTGCATATATACATCCTTCTTAAGTTGGTAAGATATAGGCGCACAGACTTCCATATAGATCTAAAAAAAGGCATCAAAACACTCTATTAATCTGAATTAACCTTATTTGCTACATGTTCATGTTCAACATTAAAGTGAATGTGTTCTATGTAGTTGTATACCGCTAGGCATTAAATGTTGTGACTGATTCATTATGTTGCATAATTTTGCCAGAAGTTTTTGCTTACTCAATTTACTTGCCATGATCTGTTCATTATTTTGTGTTGGTTGTGTTTGTTTCACACATAAATTATTTCTATCTTTAAATAATTTCTAATCATGAGGACAAATTAGAGGTTGACTTAGGAATACACAGATCAATACAATAGAAACGAGGAACTGCGATATGGTGAGTTCTGTCTTTCTGAATAATAAAGATTTGGTTTTTTCAGAAAAACAATACTCACCAAATCTTGAAGTTGAAGATTAATATTAGTCCATTAGTTACATCTGATTCATTATGTTGCACAATTTTTCCAGAAGTTTTTGCTTATTCAATTTACTTGCCTGATCTGTTCTTTGTTTTGTGTTGATTATGTTTGTTTCACACATAAATTATTTCTATATTTAAAGAATTGTTAATCATGAGGTCAAATTAGAGTTTGTCTTAGGAATGCACAGATCAATATAATAGAAACGAGGAACTGCGATATGGTGAGTTCTATCTTTCTGAATAATAAAGATTTGGTTTTCCAAAAAAAACAGAACTCACCAAATCTTGAAGCTGAAGTTGAAGATTAATATTAGTCCATTAGTTACATTCAGCCTTCCTATGTTTAGCATTGATGAGAAAAAAATAGATTACGAGTGAGTTTTATCTGTTAAATTGATGATGAGGAGAGTATTATTTTTTCCACGATTGATATGAATAAATAATATAATTATGAGTTTCTCCACTACTTAGTGTGTCAAATATCATACTTTGTGTACAAGTGAGATGGTGACTATGAATGTCATATTCATTACGTGCTCTTCTGTTCATAGATGTCGACAGATAAGAAGAAGACCACCATTTTTAGCTCACAACACCAGAAGCGCCAACACTCAGTGGAAACTACTTCTAAAATCAACTTTAGAAGACGTGAGCTATATCAAAAACTTTCACCTGATAAAAAATAGGCTCTTTTATTGTGTCGATGATTAAAAAGGCTTGAATCAAGAAGTCACTGTGCAAGGGTATCATGTTCCCAAACTGGAGTTGAGTTGCATCCAAAAACAACACTGACAATATGTGAGTCATCTTTTGTTTCTACGAGAGGTTAGAAATGAGAAAAATATTATGTTCTTTTTGTGTCATCAATAGAAAAACTTTTCTCTTTTTCTTCGATTATAGTTAGACGCAATTTTCTAATGCTCAACATTCTGCAATTCCTACACTAGCTGATATATCCTCCATTCATGCCACAAAGCCTATCTCTGACAAAGGAAAAACTATTGTTGAGTATTTCACTGTGTTTGAAGTTGGTAAGTATCAATAATAACCTATTATAGTAACAACTTTTTCTTTTTTAATATATATATTAACAAAAATGCTTTGTACATTAGTTTCAATGTCTACTGCACCGCATCAACACCACGATTCACGCGCATTGGCTATTGCAGAGAAAGGTTTATCACACTTTATTTTTCTACCAACTTTTGCTACTAATCATTATCAACCGGTAATACTATATGTTACTGTAACTAATATGTATAAGTGCTTTATTTAAATTATTTGTACATCATTTTCTAATCGTTTCTTATTTCAACAGTAACTAATATATCTTCCAATGATGAGACGATACTTAGCTTTATCAAGGAAAAAGTTCCTATCAACCATTATTCTGTCTTTGAACTTGGTAAATATCAATAATACAATACCATAACTTGTTTTCTCTCTCTGTCTTTCAACATACATTAATAAAATAATTTGTGTATCACGTTCAACATCCACTCCACCTCATGAACAACCAGATATTGAGATATTGGCTGCCACAAATATAGGTTCGCCTTCTTTTCAATCTTCTACCAACATTTACTATTGATTTCTTTCTACCACTAATGTTATACATTGTTGCAACTAATATACATAGGTTCTAAATCAACAAGAACTAACTGAAACTTTAAAAAATTACCCAACAATTTGACTATTTTAAAAAAAGTTCCAAACTGTGAATATTATGGTGCAAAAAAATTTGAGTATGAATCACCCTCATTTTATTGTGGCAATGGTACAATTTCGTTGACATCACATAGAATACCTGCTGAATTGTTGAATCTCTATTTAGAAAATACCGAAGACTCTGAGCACTTTCATACTTACCTTAGAATGTATAATAAAATGTTCGCATTTACTTCACTTGGAGTGAAATATGATAAAGCTCTAACAAAAAGGGACCATGGTATTTACACCTTTAGAATACAGGGACAAATGTATCACTTTATTAATGATTTAATTCCATCAGTTCAACAACCAAATAATTTATAGTTATATTTTTATGATGCTAATACGGAAAGGCATAATAGAATGGTTTCATTAGATATACTCAAAGAATCCGTTGTTGAGAAGTTGATATATATACTAAAGATAAATCCTTATTGTGTTTTCTTGAAATATTTAATACATACTCCACAACTATCAACCTTTTATATTGCATTAAATTGTGACTCAAAGTTAGATCAATGAGTATACAATTTATCGAGTGTATCAAAAGTGGCAGCATTATGGCTAGAACAAGAAACAACTAGTAATAATTTTACACCACATATTTGAATTTATACTCAAAGTAATAAGAGTCAATTAGTAAATTACTACTATGGCTACTATGATCCTTTGCAATATCCACTTCTGTTTTCTTATGGACAAAATGGATGACATTGTGGTATTCAAAAGATTGAACAACCAATGCATCAATCAAAAAAGAGAAAGAGAGCTTGTTATAAAAATGATCAACTTCCAAGTTTGTCTAACATGTGTTCAATTGATGAACTACTTGATATGAAAGCTCAAATTCTACAAAAAAAAAATGAAGAAGGAATATTGTTTCGTGTCGAGAATACTATTGTTATAAACTCCAAATAAGAGATGGTGAGCAAAATATTATTTTACATTCTAGGAGACTATTTCAACAATATTCTATCGATGAATTCATAAAGCTAGAAACTCAGAGATTAGATTTTGCTTCTTTAAATCAAAATTTATTTCAAGTTGATGTGCTACAAGGAATTGTTGATATCCTAAAACTCGATAAAAGAGAGGCTTCTAACACAGGTCAAAAAATTTTCCTTCCATTAAGTTTCATAGGTGGTCCAAGAGATATGCGTCGGCGTTATATGAATGTTATTGTATTAGTGCAATATTTTGGAAGGCCTGATATATTTCTAGCTATAACGTGTAATCCCTCTTGGCCTGAAATAAAAGAACATATGCTCTCAACTGATGAAGCTCAAAATCAACCTGATTTAGTTAGTCGTGTATTCAGAGCTAAAGTTGAAGAAATAAAAACAGATATACTAAAAAGAAACATATTTGAAAAGGTTGCAGCTTTTATGTACACTATAGAATTTCAAAAGCGCGGATTACCTCATGCTCATTTTCTTGTTATACTCAATGATGACTATAAATTATTGACACTTGAGGCTTATGACAAATTTATCTCCGCTGAGATATCTGATCCTAAAGTCAAACCTTACTTATATAAACTTGTCATTAAACATATGATGCATGGACCTTGTGGTCACTTGAATCCTACAAATTCATGTATGAAAAAAAAAGTTTGTAAATTTAAGTACCCCAAGAGTTTTGTTGACAATACATCAAAAGGAAAAAACACTTATCCAATTTATAAAAGAAGAAACACTGGTAAGTTTGTGAAAGTTAGAGAGCATTTGCTAGATAATTCATGGGTTGTCTCTTACAATCCTTATCTATTGTGCAAATATAATTGTCATATAAATGTTAAAGTTTGTTCTAATATTAAAGTTGTCAAATATCTATATAAATATATCTGCAAAGGACATGATAAAATTTTATTTCATTTACATGAAGAGAACGTAAATATAGAAATAGATGAGATTAAAGAATATCAATCAGCTAGATGGGTATCTCCACTAGAAGCTATGTGGCGTTTGTTCGCATTTTCTATCAGTGAAATGACTTCAAGTGTTTATCACTTGCAACTACATCTTGAAGGATAATAATTTGTTTCTTTTAAAAAAATCGATAGTATAGATAGCATCTTAAAAAATCCTATGCTTAAGAAAACTATGTTAACCGAGTTTTTCTTAATGAACCAAACAAATAAATATGCTAAAGAGCTTAGCTTATTGTATAAAGATTTCCCAACACTTTGTGTAGTCACCTAGCTATAAAATATGGACTCGACGAATACGTGGTAATGTTATCGGACATATTGTAACTTGTCATCCAATGAAAGAAGAAAAATATTATCTTCGATTACTGCTAATGAATGTAAAAGCACCAAAATTATATAATGATCTTCTTAAAGTAAATGGAATATGTTGCAAAACTTTTAGAGAATCTAATGAAAAAAGAAGACTATTACATTGTGATAACAACTTAGTTGAATGTATGTTAGAAGCTATATGTTATAAAATACCTTATAGTTTAAGACGTTTATTGCTACTATATTAGTATATTGTAACCCTGATAATCGAAAAAAATTATGGGAACAGTTTAAAGATTCAATGTCTGAAGACTTTAAGAATGTAGGGAACATTATAACAAAAGATATCCACCTAACAGTTTTAAACCATATCAATGATATATTACATTCTATGGAATGTGATATCAATGAGTTTAATCTTGTTCCAGAAACCATCACCTCTTCGAAAATCGCAAATGAAATATAAGACATATATTTCGAGAGAAATATTATTGTGAGCACTGAAGAATTATTATTACACAAAAAGCTAAATACAGAACAAAAAAAAGCATATGATACAATCCTTCAGAGAATATTTAGCGATAAATCAGGGGCATTCCTTATAGATGGTCCTAGTGGAAGGGGTAAAACATTTTATACTGTGCTTTATTAGCAACTGTTAGATCCAAAGGATTCATAGCATTAGCAACAACAACTTCTGGTGTTGTTGCTTCTCTTCTTTCAGGAGGACGAACGGCCCATTCATGTTTTAAATTTCCAATTAATGTTGATGAAAAATTCACTTGTAATATTAGCAAGCAAAGTTGATTGGCATCTTTAATTCGTGACGCTAAATTAATTGTATGGGATGAAATATCAATGGCAAAAAAAAATATGATTGAAACATTTGATTCTCTTTTGAAAGATATAATGGATTCAAATGCATTGTTTGGTGGAAAAGTGACTGTGTTTGGAGGAGATTTTAGACAAACTCTGTTTGTGGTTCGAAGTGAGAAAAAAGAAGACTTCATTCGAGAAAGCATATTAAACTCAGAAATATGAAATCATCTTGAAAAACTACATCTATTAGAAAATATGCGTGCAAAAACTAATCCCTCTTTCTGTGAGTATCTAATGCGAATCCGAAATGGAAAAGAAAAAACAAATATCGATGATACAATAATATCCCAAAATGTTTCATTGTTTCTTACACTACTGAAAAAGAATCACTAGATCTTTTATTCAAAATAGTACACCCCAATTTTTACAACTCTTTTCATGATTCTATTTTTTGGACTTCTCGTGTTATGTTAACAACAAAAAATGACTTTGTTGATGAACTAAATTATAGACTTATAAACTAATTTCCTCAAGATGCCAAGATATTTGTTTCGCTTGATAAAACTATTGAACCAAGTCATCAAAGTCAGTTTGAAGATTTTTTACATTCATTAATTCCTCCTAGTTTGCCTCCCTATAAACTAACGTTAAAAGAAAATTGCTTTATTATTTTACTCAGAAATTTAAATCGTTGTGAAGGTTTATGCAATGGTACACGATTAATATATTGTGATTTTAAGAATCGTGTCATAAGTGCTAAATTGCCAGTGGCAATTTTAAGAATACACATGTATTTATTCCCAAAATACCATTATTATCTTCAAATGATGAAAAATTACCGATTTTATTTAAAAAAAAATAATTTCTAATACGCCTATGTTTTGCTATAACAATAAATAAAGATCAAGGACAAACATTAGATTATGTTGGAATTTATTTGCGTGAGCCTGTATTCTCTCATGGTCAATTGTATGTGGCTTTATCGAGAGCAAAAAATTCAAACTGTATAAAATTATTAATACGACCACCTACGGCTGAAACAATGATGACCAGTGTACATATAATATAGTGTATGATGAAATCATTCAAAAAGCCTTTTTGTAACATCATACCATTTGCTATGTTCAGGTATGTCAATTAAATCAGCCTATAGTAAATTAATTTGTCCACAATTATTATTGTGATCGTTTTATCGTATTTTCATTTCTATGTTCAATTTTGTTCACTACATAATAGTTGCTTTTGTGATTTTTAAATTTTGTACTCTAATA
This sequence comes from Capsicum annuum, assembly GCF_002878395.1. Classification (NCBI taxonomy): domain Eukaryota; kingdom Viridiplantae; phylum Streptophyta; class Magnoliopsida; order Solanales; family Solanaceae; genus Capsicum; species Capsicum annuum. Next base: position 75,728,489 of record NC_061120.1, on the reverse strand, counting down.
GTTTCTTGAACTCTTATTATACCTTACAAAATATCTTACTAAAGTTCTAGAAACAAATAAAATCAAAAGTTGAGACTATTGCAAAATGTTTCTTCTTGCTAACAAAGGGTTACCTCGGTTTTACTTGAAGCTTTGTAATAGATTAAAGTGTTATGATAATTCTGACGTTGAAAATTAATGTTGATTTCGGATGTTAAGATTCAACCTCGGGAGAGAAAAAATGTCACAGTACTATTGTTGTTGCACAATTATTGATTTTATTTGGGATGTCAAGTCCTCTAAATTTCATGTTTTCTTATTCTTGATCGATTTTTTGGGATAAGTTACATATCTGCTTATGGACATTAATTTTCTCTGAGTGACATTTTTCACAGGTTAGTTCGTTTTACTTTCTAAACATTTAATGAGTATTACTATGTTACAGGCTAATTGAACTGCATTTCTTCCTAAGCATTTTGGTGGTTCTCTCATGTTCATATGATGAAAAGACAGACATTTTAAAGTATAGGTAAAATTTCTTAAAATTTGAATCTCGAGAAGTGAAAAGTTCCATCGAAATTAGGATAAATGGAGAATATTTTATCACTTATTGGATAGAGTTTTATATTAGTGCGATCAATTTCACTTTGCTGCCATGAAAATTTGGAATGTTCCGAGTTTGCATGTATGTCACAGGAGCAAGAAAGAATGGAAAAAAGATAGACTCCCAAACTTTCCCAGCTCTGGTTTAAAAAATCTGCTTAGTTCAGATACTATGAGCGATTCTTAAATATTTCATCAACTCATCCAAGGAGAAAAAGTACAAGAGAGCTCGTGTTATGCTGATACTTCTGCATTACAAAGTAGTATTAAATGACCATATTAAATTTATGTTTTAGAAAATGAAGCACCATACGGGTTTGGAGAAGTTGGATTCAGAAATAAAACCTTAAGTGAAGGCATTTCGGAGTTGGACATCATGCGGAATGAGGTGAATCAGCCTTTTTTACAGCTAAGAAATGCCTAGGAGCAGTGTGATGATTGCCAAAAATAAAGACGTATACCTTTTGTACTTGCTGATCAAATTGAAGAAACAAACTGCAAATGGTACGTGGTTACTCATCCTCTGCATCATTTAATCAGTAGCTTCTGTTTAGCACGGTTAATATGGAAAGCTTTAATACTTATATATGATGTTTCATTCTTTATGTGAGCTTTGATGCTTATATGCAATGTTTGATTCTCTATAAACTTAAGATAATGACCGAAAACTTTAGATATGATTACATGATGGATAGGGGAGGATTTGGAAGAGTTTATAAAGGATATATTACTCAAGATTTGAGGGAATGCTTCCAACCAATTACAGTAGCTGTCAAGATTCATGATGGAAATAACTATTATCAGGGCCATAGAGAATGGCTGGTAATTAACCTCATGAAAAATTCTCCATAAGGTTTTTAACTTTCCTGTTTGCTAGACTGAAGTAATATCTCTGGGCCAACTTTCGCACCCAAATTTTATAAAGTTGATCAGTTACTGCTGTGAAGCTGATCATCAAGTTCTTATATATGAGTATATGGCTCAGGGAAATATTGAGAACAATTTCATCTCGAGTAAGTGTGCTCAGTTCTTTTCTATGTGATACTTTAGATATTCATTTTAATGATCCGTAGTTGTGGTAATGGACAGTTTCTCTAGACACACGAGGACATTAGGTAGATCTTTTTTCTCAGGTAGTTGTACTAGATTCCCGAATATACTGACACTGCGCATTGTCTTTCAAGTATATTGTTAATATTTACTGTTGCTACCTTCATTAATAAACTCTTCTTTATTGTTGATATGGTTTACTATTCAACTATATAACTTAGCCATTTCTAATTAAGAATTAAAAGTTTGAAATATGACATTTATATATGAACTCAGAATGGGCTACAGTGATTATCACAATGTTCTAAAGCAAGTGTGCTATAGCTAACACCATAGCCAGCTAATATTGAAATCATGTTTCTCACTTAGGATACTGAATTTAGTTGATTGGTGTCGTCTTGTGATCAATATGCAGAATTTCTCAAATGAAGAGTTTGTGCACATACCTCAATGTCACTTAATCTGCAGGAAGTTTGGAATACAGGGGAGTGAGCTATGCATAAGATTGTGACATTCCAAGGTAAAACAATAAAATCTTAATACTTTTGCCCCTTATTGTTTCCTCCCTTAATACATAAATAGATACTTAACTTGACCTCATATGGCAACTAAATACTCTTACTTTGAAAATGCACATCTAGACACCTCAATTAAAGAATGTGAAAATTGACAGTGGATGTGTCCAAGTTAGTTTCAGCAACCTCTTAGCTGGAAAGTGGACACAAAAATTGACATTAATTTAGTTATGAACTATCAATAACCAACTTTATGAAGTATTAGTAGCCAAAGAGAAATCATTCTTTCCTACAAATTGGAACTTTTATAGTAGGCCTAACCTAAGGACCAAAATAGAGGTATTTATGTGGTCCAAATGGCATCAAATAGCACCATCACAGATGACCTAATTCCTAAAACCAACTCAAAACATTATAAGCATACATAAAAACATACCTTAAATCTCATAGCAGCTTTTTTTTGGTCCAATCTATTAAATATCATATCCTTTATGCTACTGATAAAACAGAAGGGGCTAATAGATATGTCCGGCAAAACATTATTTATTCTAAAAACTACTACTACATAACATAGTTCTTTTGAGTTGCTACTCACCAACGGCTAAGTTCCAAAGAAAAATTGTCCTTTTTAAGCCCCAACTCCACTGTGTAAGAAAAAATGATATCATCTGCAATGAATTGATCCAACACTTGATCAATGATACCTGATACTTCTGATGTAGTTGCATGATAGAACGCCGAGAAGAATTCCTGTCCTTGGTTGTCAATGCACTCCATTATCTTAATGAGCTCCCACAAGAACTATACAGTTTAATACTATGTATAACTCATTTTTTGGTTCATGAGGGTAAGGCAAGAATAGACAGCAAATGTGTGCAGACCCTGCATATCGATACGATTGACAAATCTTCATCAATATAAAGAGGGGTTGATATTCTGGTCTTAAACACTGCTCATTGGTGGAATCACCATAAAACTAAAGCAGAGTAAGCCATTTGGAAGACATTCTCCCGGGGACTAATTTAAAGCTACTTTCAGTTTAATACTCTCTCTGTTTCAATTTATTTGTTTTAGTTTTGACTTGGTACGGTGTTCAAGAAAGTAAACACTTGAATCTTGTGGATTTAAAGTGCACTAGAGGCCCACATTGATCGGGAGATGGGCTACCGGTCTCTTTACCGCTTATAGTGATTCCTGTATAGTAGTTTATTGTATGATGATTAGCTTATTTGAATTGTGGATCTTTTTTCCTATAACAAAAAGTAGTCAACAACTAAGCTGTATTTGGTGCAAATATGCTGACACAATCATATTGGCATCCTAAGAGTGATGTTTATAGTTTTGGTCGTATTCTTCTCAAGTTTCTCACGGAAAGAAAATCGCTTGACAAATCTAGACCAGCCCAACAACAGAACCTTCAAAAAGCTGCAATGCCTTTACTTCACCAGTGGATTGATGAAATCAATTTCTTATTGTAATGCTTATGTGAAAATCTGATGCAATTCTAACAGCGACGTACAAAATTAATGATTATAAATCATAGTAACGTCGCCATTATTGGGCTCGCGCTAGCGCGGGCTTCTACACCTAATTTTTGAAGAACTGTGATAAAAAGTATCTTTCAAAAAATAACATAATTTTTTAAGATTACATTTTTAAACAAAATATGATAATTGTGATTCAGAATAAAATTAATGAAACTATAATGATTTTTCATAAAATAATTTTAAAAAATACACTCTTTAAAAATTAAATTAAATTAAATGTATGTTTAGGGTCATTCATTATTATTTCATCTACTTAGAATTGGTGGGGTGGTTATAAAAAAATTCTGGAGAGTGAGTATCACCCCAAATGGGCTCTACTCGACACAAATTTGAATAAATCAATCTCCAATATGAGAACACCGAATAGGCTCTAGTTGGCTGTAGATCTTTATATAACTGGACCTATAATTTGATTATTAGTTTCTTTGTCAAAATGATTGAGCAATGTATGCTACAAAGACTCAATTAGTAATTAAACATTTGAACCCCGCTTTACTAAGTGCACATAGAGCATATCACTTTTTTTGCTTTTTAATTAAGAAAGAGATAATGATGTCTAGAAAAAATAATTTTATACTCCCTTCATTTCAAAGTATTTGGCGCTCATTCTAATAATATTTATTTAAATATAGTTGTCTCATTTGTGAAATCAAGAGAATTTTATTATATTCTTCCAATACTATCACTATTATTAAATAACTATAGAAAAGTGTATATACTTAAATTTATTTTCTCAAATCATAATTGATAAGATTAAATTGATCAAATAAACTCTCAATCAACAAGAGCCAACTATTTTAAAATGAAGAAAGTACTTAATAGTACTCCTAACTAATTAGACTCCATCAGAGGGTTCAATGTAGTAAATGAATTGTTGGTTGCCTCGATTAAATATCAAGTGGTACAACTATTAATTAGGGGTCGATTAGTAAAGTGTATAAGAATAGTATTAAATATAGTATATTAATAATGTTGGGATTAGTAGTGTTGGGAGTCAAATATAATTAATTATTAATTTTTATTTTTAAACTTATTACTCAATAAATATTAGAGAAAAGACATAAAGTAACTATCAAATTTGTCTCGAATTTGCTAAAAGACAGCTTAACTTTTGGGGCAATCTATTACCCCACAAAAATTATAAGGATCGTCGTAAATGAGCTATTTTGATCAATTTTGAGCTTGTGTTTGCATCCACGCAAATGACTCGCATGAATCTAAAAATTTGGCTGCAACCCCCAATTCAATATGACCCATTTACAATTATCTTTATAATTTTTATGGGGTAATAGATCGCCCACAAAGTTAAGATATTTTTTAAATATTGTATTAATTTTATACGTCTATAACTTATTTCTTATCCACCTATCAGACATTGTATAAGTTATACATAGTTTAAATAAATGAATAACTCTACTCTTATCCAGCAACCAAATAATTTCTAACATCTTCAAGATGTATAATAATCTAAAATGCTCTTAATTTTAATAGAAATATACATTTTGAGAAAAAACAAAAAACTTTCCATTAAAATAAAGTGCTTTTATAATTAAGAAATAAGTATAATGATTAGATAATATATAGAATGTCTAAACTCTGGTTGTCATTAATTCGAATAATCTCAATTTATAGGAGAAAACTAAAAAATATAATTTTAAACATGAAAATTTATTTTGTCTACGTGGTGATTTATCATGTTGCTCTTTAATTAACTATATTTTTTTTTATCTTCAAAATTTTACGTTATATTTTCAAAAATTTTATACTTAATAAAATAACTTTCACATAATAATTTATTTTGTATATATATTTATTATTAATTAATATTTGATACACGTATAACGTGCGTAACCTAAATTAGTATTAATAATAATTCACGAACAAAAAAATCTATATATATATATATAAAGGGATCATTGGAGGCTTCTTATGTGGCATGCCTCAATGATCAAGAAATCTATTTATCTATTTTGTCAGATTTTTGACTTTCTTCTCTCATTTTAATATATTAAATAAATAATTAAATCAATAAATTAGTGTTTAATGCAATTAAATGCGCACTAACAGCTGGAAATCCAATTGTTTAAAAGGAAGGGAAAGAGACAACTCTTTGGTGAATTTCGATCGTTAATAGAGAGATAACGTTGGAGGGTTGGTTTTTTTTTACAGGGGGTATGGCAGCGTGTTCAGAGGGGGCTAGACTGTGGCTACTTCCGAAGCACCGATGGGCTCTCACAGCCAGTGAAAGCCTTAATCGCGAGCTTAGACACAGTTAGGCCTCCGGTTACTGTTGATGATCGGGAAAATAGAGGGTAAAGTGTTGCTGGGTGGTGTTAATAGAGTTCTCCGACAAGAGTCGCTGGCACGATCTCAGACGCAGTTGGGCCTCCGATTACTATTACTGCTTGGGAAAATGGAGGGTAAAGTGTTGCTAGGTGGTGTTAATTGAGTTTTTCGGCGAGAGTCTCCAGCGATAGCCTTCAACGGATTTTCCGATAGTTAATGGAGAGATTCCTCCGTTCCCTTCCCCTTTTCATTCAATTCAATTACAGCTAAAAAAAAACTTCTTTGCTTAGGATTAAAATCAAAATCAATTTCTTTTAATTGTCGATTCAAAAGACATCGACATCATCCCACAAAAATTTCAATTTTTCAAGCGTGGTTTGCTAAGGTTGTGACAAGGAATATGGTGTCTTTAGGTACGAATTTCCTATAGTTTCTAAAAATTTTGCACTTTCTTTCCTTTTAAGTGTTATTGAGTACGTGTACGTGTATGTATTTGTGTTGGAAAAACAAAATAGGAAGAGCTCTGGATCTGTGTTTTGCTGACCCTCTTTGGATGGCTACCTGGTATAGTCTATGCGGTTTGGGTCCTCACCAAGTAATCTACCCATGGTAAATTTTCTCAATTTTACCTCTTTGACTTCTATTCTGTTATTTTAATTGAATACGTCAATAATTGCCACTACTATTTTTTAAAGTATGTTTTATTTTTCCAAACATGTGGCTTATATATGTTGCTTGTGTAGTCTAACCTATTTGCTTACGAACTTCTACCTGCATTGCATTGGTAGAGTTTTCTGGCTAGGGTTGTTTGCATTATGTGATTAGATATGTTGTTGTGTGAGTATTAGAGTATTATCAATCAAAGAATTGCTCGTATAATGTGGTTAGATAGGTTGTTGTGTGAATATTAGAGCATGATCCATCAATGAGTATGATCCATCATCGAAGAATTGTAATTATGAGTCTGTTGAATTGATCTTTGTAATGAGAAAAAAAAATATTGAATAAATTAAATGGTCTAGAAAAGAATTTTGAAAATTGTGTCCATTAGAGTCAGCATACAATAAACTCTTGTAGTCCCTGTGCATATCAGAAGCCCCTTTTCTTTTATTTGTTCTCTATAAGAGTTTTTAAGGGGTAAGGTTTTGGCATACTCTACCCTCCGCATCCCAGACTCCATATTGTGGGACTACATATGGTATGTTGTAGTGCATAAGAGAGTTTGCTAAATGGTAAGAGCAATACACGAGATCAAGAGGTTGACAATTTGGGGCTAGAATGGAGCAAAATGAGCGGAAAAGGGGGTGGGTGGGTCGATGATGACCTGAGCAGGAGGGCTCTGACAAAGGGATTCTAAAATTATGCATGCAGCTATTGAAATTAGGAAAGAGATGGCTGGGGTAGTTTAGAATTTCAAAAAGGGATTTTGAAATTGTGCATGCATCAGTTGATTACTCTGCTTCAGAAATTTACTGTACTAGAGTAGCATACAGTACTGTAATTTCTAGCATGCCTAAATTAGTTTATGATTCAAATATTGAATCAGTGATTTCCCTTTGCCTTATCTATTAAGTTTGTTTGAATTACAGGAGGCTATAACTAAGGATAATCCACATACAGTAGCTGGGACCATATCCAGATGTCCAGACTCTGGCAATAACAACAGTTCCGATTCAGACCTCACATTTCATGAAGATCAGAATGACGGAGATGAAGGGATGGATAATTGTGATGATGTATCAAACTATGATGATGATGATGACTATTTGTTTTATGAAAATGATGATGATGATAAATGTGATTACTTGAGTATGCAGGCACAATTTGATAATGCTAATTTGCCTGTTGGTGTTGAGGCAACGGTTTCTTGGTTAAATGAACCTGCTTCTAATTCAAAAGTGTCTTCCCAAGTTAGCTTTTCAAGTCATCTAGCAAGTGGTCAGACGTCAACTCCTATAAATTCTGAGCATGTAAGTAGTAACTTTCCTCAGGTCCCTTCTTCAAGCAGTACTCTGGTGTATGGATGGTCAAATTCTCGTGGAAAGAAAGAGGCGACTGAAGATGAACTCATGAAAAAATATCAAAGTTTTAAGCATTTTGATGTGGTAGAAGACTTCTCAGATCATCATTACACTAACTTGGGCTTCCAGGGACAACAGGTATGTAAGGGAATTTCTTGTGCTGGGCAGATCATTTTCTGCTATTTTAGTTATTTGTTAAATCACAAATGTGACTCTACTAACCTCTGGTGTTACTTTTCGAACAGCCACCTAAGGCCTAGAGTAAGAAGGTTCAAGATGAGTTAAAAATATTGGAAAATGATTTACCTAGTGAGTCAGATGTTGTTAGTCACTCATCATTTGTTTTTCTATTGGTTTCATGTTTCTTATCTTGTCTTGGTTAATGTATCAATGTTGGTTTCCTGATGTAGAAGTCTTGTGGACCTGGTTTGTTTTCTCTGTCTAACCTCCGTTTGCTGGTTGTAATGGTAAATGCAGCAATTGGCTCATGTGATATTTGTGGTTCCTGAAAAGATATGTGTGGTTTTAGGTGAAATCCATTGCAAGTATTTTTGACACATCTATTTGTCACAAATAAATGGTAGAATTGATATCCTTGCTCTCCCAGATCCCTCCCTGCCCCAAAACTCACCCCACAAACCTCAACTCCCTTATCAGCTATTAAATTTAGAACTGTATCCTCTTTTTGGCATATTGCACTGTCCTTTTTATCTGGAATTATAGAAAAATTATGTCAATTAACTTTATGGGATATCCTCTCATTGGTAGATTGCTCTAAATCAATCTCTGATCCATTTTTAGATTAATGTTGAAGTCATACTCTCTCTCACTTTCAGATATAATATATGTAAGGTTCTGTGAAGCAAAGAAGGATCTCCTTAGGGCAGTCATCATTGAACCACAAGGCACTCCATACCATGATGGTCTCTTTGTCTTTGATGTCCTGTTCCCGCAAAATTATCCTGATGTGCCATCAGTAAGTATTGGGGTGTTCTTGTTTTTTTTCTTTACTTTGTAATATTAAAATACAAAAATATTTATTTACTTATTTTCCCTTTTCATTAGATGGTTTCCTACTATTCTGGCGGTTTGAGACTAAATTCCAACTTGTATAATTATGGGAAAGTTTGCCTCGGACTTCTTAACACTTGGAGTGGTAAAGGTAATGAGAAGTGGTTGCCCAAGACATCAACCATGCTGCAAGTCTAGGTTTCGATACAAGCTCTAATTTTGAATGTAAACCCTTTCTTTGATGAGCCTGGATATGAAACTTCATATGCTGGATGCGAGGAAGAGAGGATATCTCACGCTTGCCATGAAAATACTTTTGTTCTATCTTTGAAAACAATGACGAGGTGGCCACCAAAGGTTATGATCATGTATCCTGGTTCCAACTTCTACTTCATTCAAATATTCTGTCAAAAGTAACATTCAATTTTACTGTAACTGTAGTCCAAGAATGTCTCGCATTGTATTGAATGCAGTCCTTTTCTATAAGATAAAATAATTAATATATATATATATATATACATACATACATATATATATATATAAAGGAAAACTATAGTCAATCCTATGTGGCATATCTTAGAAGCCTTTAATGCTATTTATCTTTTTTGTGGTGTTTTTGAACTTTTTTTTTCTTCTTTTTTTTTCATTAATCAATCAATTTTTTTTAATAATCAAAATAAATGAATCAATTACTACTGCTTCATTTATTTTTATTCTTTAATATAGAAATTTAATATTTCTTTATCATTACTCTCATGACCTTTAATGACCATAACTCCTAAATTGTATTGATAGTTATGTTCATGATATCTTTGATATTCCATATTGCTGCCTTATAAATAGATGTATTATAAGTCTTTTTTCCTCCATTATCAAAACTAAGGATATTTCATTCACTGTATATTTTTTGAACTTTTATATATTCTTTAAAAAGTATCATTTGTATACCTTCTAAAATGTACTTCTTATTGTTTTCTTTTGGGTATGCTATTGCTTCTTCTTCTTGTACATGTACTGTTCCTTTGACATTTTAATTGATTTACTAAACTCATACACGAGATTACATTAAATTTGTTGTTAATGTTATCTTATATTGTTTGTAACTTTTAAGCAAGAACATGTATAATTTAAATCTATTTTCTTATAATTTTTTCATAATATATTAATTTTGTGATGTATTATTTTTTACAGGAATAAGAAGAAGATCATATAGTGAACGAATGAAGTAAAGATGAAATGATGACTATGTAAAGATTTGAGGAGAAGGACATAAGAATCACTTGAGATGAATGTCTTTTTTAAAAAAAAAAATTATATATATTCTTTTTTGCTTTCTCTAAATAGTTTAAATTACTACATAATTTGTTCACTTTTATTTGTCGTTATACTAAAAATAGATATAAAGAAGAAATATAGAGAAGATGACATGACACCTTAATTTTTTTTATTTTTTTATATAATCTACTAAATAAATAAATTATTAAAAAATTCATAAAATAAATCAAAACTATCCTTAAAATAGATCTTTTGCAATAGAACCCAATTCACCATTTGCTTAAGACAATTCACACAAGAGAAATTATATAACATAATCGTAATGATAATTAATTTCTTTTTATGTACTATGTAGTTGTAACTGTAAAATTAATGTCAATGTAAAAAAAGTGAAGGTAATAAAGAATAAATAATTATAATGAATGACTAAAATAGTAACGAAAAAGAGAAATGATCTTTTATTTTTTTTTTCATTCATAAGACTATAATTGTGCACACATATATCATTATGTTAAGTTATAATTAGACTTTGTCAATTTTTATTGTGATACTTTTTCTTCTTATTTCTTAAAATTGTATTTTAAAAACATAATGACGACAAGAATAGAATGATAGATAAGACAAAATATAATGTTGAAACACATAAATGACCTCCTTTTATTTTTTACTTTCTTTCATATGACTATAGTTGTACACACATATTTCATTATGCTAAGTTGTGATTAGATTTTGTAAATTTTTATTGTGATATTTCTTGCAACATTCTAAAATGAACATTATGTGCTTGATGTTATTGTTTTTTGCATGTGAGTGCATTCCTAATTTCTAAATTCGATATTGAGGTTAAAAACCATCGTTAGAAGCATTTTGAAGAACGAAAATTTAACAACTTCAAGAACTTTGAGAGTTTTTGGATTAATTTATTTTACGTTTATTTAGATTTTGACGCTCCTTTTTTGCTTTTATTTTTTTGGTGTTTGAAGAAAAAAATTATTTTTAAACATTTATTTTCAAGTCAGAAAAGTATAAAAATAAGCTAAAAGTAAAAAAAAAATGAATATGTCCAACTTATAACTTTAGCACTTAGTTTATTGGATATTTTTTAAAAAAATGAAAAAAAAATCCAATACCCTCTTTGTCAAGCATTAAATTAAAAAAATTGACAGTAAAATAGGGTATTTGAGCGAAAAAAATAAAAGAAATTAAAACATTATTCACTATTTTTTGTTTTGAAAAGAAAAGAAGAAGACAAATAGCATATGAGGTCATAAATTTATATTTATGTAATTATATAACCTCTTTAAAGTTATATAAAAACATCTCTTTTAGTTCATTTAATAATTAATTATTTTTATATTTTAATACAATACATAATTTATTTTTCCCTCTATTTTTTGACTTTTTCTATTTTCTAAGTAATTAATGCAAAAATTGATTCCTTAATCATTACAATTAGTAATTTACTATCCTTTTCATATTTCTCATTATAATTATTGGTAGTTACAACTCAACATTAAAAAGATGTACTTACAATTAAGTTGATATATATTATAATCATGTGGTGTACCCCTTCAAATTCTTTATGATAAAGTATTAGTGCAAGCATATATTTTTGTATTCCTTAAATTTCATTATTAGTTAATTCGTGAATTTTGTAAGTTTTAATTATTTTTTAATTTTGAAATTAATTAGAAATTAATGCTACCACCTTTTCACATATCAATTATGACAGTTTCTTATTCATGAAAAATAATGCAATTCTCGTGATTTTAGTATAATTGCTGAGAAATGTAAATGACTAGAGGAAACGGTAATTGACATATTTATTTTTGTAAAATAATAATAATAATAAGTAAATTAAATTTGAAGGAATTATCCAAAAAAAAAGAAAAATAAAATAATTTTTTGGCCAAATAGAGATGTCACATCACTTTTCTAATGCCTAGCTTCATCTATGTATTGATGGTGAGAATTGAAAGTTTGAGTTTCCAAATATAAGTTTAATATATTTTTTGAAATTCAGAGAATGTGAATCTTAATAATATCTAAGAATCCTGATAATTTATTTTGTAGTGTCTTTTAAAATTTTATTGCTTTAGCATTATATTTAAACATTATATACACACATATACAAAATCGAAATAATATTTTTAATATTTGAACTTTTAATTACAATTCTTATATTTATTTTGTTTTGATATATTATTTGTATATGTTAAATAAAATTTTTAATAAAAATATAAATTTATATCATTTGCATAGAGATAGATAAAATCAAGTATTCCTAAAAGCTAATAAATTTTCAAAAAGTGAAAACTTTAAATAAACTACACAACTAATTATAAATAATATTATGAATTTAAAGTATTAACTTTCATTTTTTGAATTTGAAAACTAAAAGAAATCTTAACGTATTTATTGCACTTGAATAAGTAAAAATTACATTTTTATTTAATAAAATAGTTTATCACCACGCGAAGTACGGCCAATTCCACTTGTTATAATATAACACTACTCCAACTAAGTACAACACTTGTAGTACCTAGTACCATAAATGCAGTAGGAGAACTGAAAGGGGCCATATGGTAAAGTGTGTTAAGAAAAGTAATGCATGCATTGTTAATGTCTTATTATTAATGTGGTATTATTAATGTCTTATTTGATATTTTTTTTTTGTCTATGTATAACTAATATCTTGCATTAAATTATATACTATATTGGGTATTACATGTATTACTAATACCTTTTTTTTTTTATGTATTAGTAATACAATGCATTTTAATACATGTACTAATTTATTAAATGATAAATTTACCATTCAAAATAACCAATTTCTTTTCCCATCATTTCTCCACATCTTCTTCCTTCTTCATCAAACATCTTGTTTTCTGATTTCCTTCTTAATCAAACATCTTGTTTTCTGATTTCCTTCTTTTTTATTTCGATCAAATTTCGTCAATCTCATTCTTAAGTTATTTGGATATAGAGAATACTTGAAATTTAGTTTTCAAATAAAAGTGGATTTAGCGAAGAAGTAAAAATTAAATTTTCAAGATTGCGTAACTTTCACAGTTTTTTTTTTTTTTTTGCAATGAAAATGAGTAAATAAAAATTGAATATTTGAGTACAATAGTATGGTTGATGGTTGTTTTTTTTTTCTTTTTTTTTTTTAACTTTTTCTTGCTGCATTCTCACTCAATTTTGAAAACATGGGTGTGTGCTCATATTCGTCTTGGTTTGCAGGACAAACATTCAGATTTCATTTTTTTTTTTTTTTAATTTTGTTAGAAAAAGTGTTGGTTTTAGTATAGAATTAAAATCTACAAATGTGTTGCTCTGCTGCTTTCCTCTTAAGCTTGAAAAGATAATAGTATATAAAAAAGATATTTTGATAAATAAATATTTTTTTATAAAAATTATATTAATATATATTATTTTTAATACATCAAATCAAATATTATGCATAAAAAAATATTTATATGACTAATATTAATATTATTAATACCCACATTAATAATATAAATATTACTAATACACCCTATTAATTAATATTCTTATAGCCTCGACCCCGAATTGATTACGAATTTACGATATATAACAAGAATTGATGGCGTGGCGCACGATGGAGGCTTCTCTTCTCCCGCAAGCAATCAATAAGAGAAAGAGAAAACCCGGGACTAGCTTGGGCCCACAGATTTTTGTCCTAATTTAGCGAACTAAACGGCACCGTTTGCTTTTAAATTTCCCCCAAATGTCCTTCACACTAATATTTCCTCTTTGCATCTTTATTTAATCAATATATTAAAAATACACTTTCCGTTTAAATTTGTCTGTCACTGTCTTTAAATTTATTTGTATTTTTATTTCTTTAATAAGTTAGCAAAAGATAATTTTTTTTTATATTTTATTCTTAAAATTAATTCTTTATTCTTTAAATTATTTTTCAATACATATTACTAAACATCAATTAATAGTGATAATATAATAAAGTTAATCTATCAATTGTTATTTTCTTAATATGTGTCAAATTAAAATGTGATAAGAAAATTTAAACAGTGTAAATATTTAATCATAATTATTTAATTTTAAAAATTAATAAATAATTTATTATTTTACATTTATTTTATTCTTATTATTAAATATTATTTATCATATAATCAATTTCTTAAAGTGTTAGATTTATGTTATTCTTACTATTAAATATTATTTATTATTTTATTCTTATTATTAAATATTATATATCAGATAATCAATTTTTAAAGTGTTAGATTTATGTTATTCTTACTATTAAATGCCATTTATTATAAGGTATTTATAAAGTATTATGGTAAGTTTAGAAAATTGAAGGAAAGGTGACTTTTAAGTCTTGAACGAAGGATTGGTGATATTGACCAACTTAAAGGGTCAAACATAATTAAGAAACTTGATTAGGTTAATTGTGGAATTGATTAATATTTTTCAAACTTTTTAATCTTTTCAAAAATACAAATCAACCCACACCCACAAAACTTTCATCTCTCTGCAAATCAATCTCTCTTCTTTCTTTCTCTCGATAGTTTCTCTCTCTAACTTCTCCCAACCAACAACTTTCCAAATTTTCCCCTTCAATCTTGTGCAACTTTAATCTCTGGCGACAAATATTTTTGAGTTCTTACCCGTTTCTTTTTTATTTTCAACCGTCAGTCGACGTGACAACATTCTCCGGCAACAAGAACTTCGAGTTCTTCATCGTTTCTTTTTATTTTCACAGGCAAAAAATTAAGACTTTTTAGTTATGACGAAAACGAGAAACTTGATTTGTTGGTGTTTGTTATTTTTTTTTATGTTTGTTATTTTTTAGTTGAATTTCTCATCTGGATGTATCTGCTACTGCTATTTTTTCAGTAATGGATAGAACATGTAATGTGAATTCAACAAATAAGTAATCAGTTGCAATATATATGACTAATTTATTGTGCAGATTAGTAATCTGTTGCAACATATATGACTAATCTGTTGCAACATATATGACTAATCTGTTGCCCAGACTAGTAATTTGTTGTAATATACATGACTAATCTATTGTGCATATTACTAATTTGTTGCAACATATATGACTAATCTGTTGCAACAGATGAGTAATCTATTGCAACATTCCGGCGACAATAACTTTGAGTTCTTCATAGTTTCTTTTCGATTTTTACAGGTAAAAAATTAAGGCTTTTTAGTTATGAAGAAAACGAGGAACTTGATTTGTTGGTGTTTGTTATTTTTTTATGTTTGTTATTTTTTAGTTGAATTTCTCATCTAGATATATCTGCTACTGCTATTTTTTCAGTAATGGATAGAACATGTAATGTGAATTCAACAAATAAGTAATCAGTTGCAATATATATGACTAATTTATTGTGCAGATTAGTAATCTGTTGTAACATATATGACTAATCTGTTAAAATATATATGAGTAATCTGTTGCGCAGATTAGTAATTTATTGCAACATATATGACTAGTCTGTTGTAACATATGTGACTAATCTGTTGCAACATATATGACTAATTTATTACAACAGATGAGTAATCTGTTGCAACATATATGACTAATATGTTGCAATAGATGAGTCATATGTTTCAACAACATGTGGGTAATCTGTTGCAATAGATGCGATATATATTGCAACAGATTACTCATTTGTTGGATTTTTATTACAGTGTTGTAACATGAATCCAACATATAGATCATCTGTTGCAACAGATTACTCACTTATTGCAACATATGACTCATATGTTGGATTCATGTTGCTGGTTCTATCCATTGTAATAGTAGCAAATACACCAAATAAGAAATTCAACAAAAAATCATAATTTTACTTACAAAATCACCTATGAAGTAATGTCCAAGTGATATACGGACAAAATTTGACCTAAAAAAATTCCAAAAATTTCAACAGGGGTACAACGAATAAGTAAAATAATATATCATATATCAAATGCAAAAGGATCAAGGGGACAAACGTTTGAGTTCTCCTAAAAACGTTTAAGTTCCCTAATATTTTAATTGTTTTCTAATAGTTGACTCATCTATTACAATAGATTTTCTATCTATTTGATAATTTTCAACAGATGAATCATCTGATGCAACATGTTAGTCATCTATTGATTCAAATTAAGCAATTATTAATAATAACTAAATTGATTTAGCTAAAATTAAAGACATTTCTAAGACAATGGGACAAACATTTGAGTTCTCCTAAAAATATTTGAGTTTCCTAGTATTTTAATTATTTTCTAACAGATGACCTATTTGTTGCAACAAATTAGTCATCTGTTGCAACAGATATTTATAACAAGTTAGTCATTTATTGATTCAAATGAAGCAATTATTAATAATAACTAAATTAATTTAATTAAAATTGAAGACAAGTCTTTAATACAAGACCTTAGACAAGAGGACAAATGTTTGAGTTCTCCTAAAAATATTTAAGTTTTAGTATTTTAAATTGCTTTTCAACATATATTTTGTCTATTTTATAATTTCAAACAGATGAGTCATATGTTGCAACAAATGTCTATATTTGTTTGATAATTTTTAATAGATGAGTTAGTTATTACAATAGATGTTTATATCTATATCTGTTTGATCTTTTTCAACAGATGTCTTTAACTGTTTGGTCTTTTCCAACAGATTACTCATCTATTGCAACACGTTAGTCATATATTGATTCACATTAAGTCATTATTAGTAATAACTAGATTGATTTAACTAAAATAAAATATGAATTAATAAGTTCAATTACAGTTTTAATTAATCTCATGGTAATTACACGATCAGCTAAGTATGTTCGTCTTGAGTAGTGTGATCAATTGACCAATTTTATTTGAAATAATTCAAAATAAACCATCATTAAAAATAACTATATTGATTTAACTAAAATTAAAGATGTATTAATAAGTTCAATTACGATTTTAATTAATCTCATGGTAAAAATGATGTATTGATAAATGATAATTTGTTATTATTTCTATTGAATAAATGTTGCTATTGATTTATTTTTCCAATAAATGAATAATTTATTGCAATAAATGAGCAAATTTTTGCAACAGATGAACTAGATGTTGCAAAAATGAATCAATTACTCCAACAGATGAGTCATATGTTGCAACAGAAGGGTCATCTGTTGTAACAGATGGACCATATGTTGCAACAAATAGATCATCTATTGGAAGAACTCAAGGTCATGACTTTTCGATCATTTAATTAAAAAATAATTCAAAAATAAATAATATGAAAAAGATATGATAAACACAATTTTGTATCTATTTAATTTAAATAACTAAAATACCAAAAATCTGAAAAGTTATGACTTTTCACCTTTTTTGTATTTAAATTTATTTTTTAATTTAAATAATCGAAAAGTCACCAAGTTTGATTTAATTAAGAGATATAATTATTAAAAAAAGGTAAACGATCGTGATTTTTTGTCTAACACACTGCACTACTCACTCATTCAATATTTTAAAAATAGGTCTCCTTAGCTCTATCTCTTGAATCTTGTCTTGCATAAAAACGCTATTATATCTTCAATCACTTTTCTTTCAAAAGTAA
Organism: Capsicum annuum; assembly: GCF_002878395.1. Classification (NCBI taxonomy): domain Eukaryota; kingdom Viridiplantae; phylum Streptophyta; class Magnoliopsida; order Solanales; family Solanaceae; genus Capsicum; species Capsicum annuum. Next base: position 75,710,620 of record NC_061120.1, on the reverse strand, counting down.
ATTTATTGTTCGTCCGTTAAGGTAGTATATGTGGTTTAGTGTTTTACGTTATTTGTTCATGCATGTTCTAGATATGACTGATCTGATTAGGTACATGGCGATTCTACTTGACACCGTGTAGGAACTTGAAAGGCTGGTTCATGAACTCGAGTGAGAGTTGGGCGCTGCGAGAGCAAGGGTGCTTCATGGGATTCGAAGGCTGAGGGGTCTGCTGCCCAATGGATTTTCGATTGACAATAATAATAATAATAATTAGGTTATATATATTTTTTATCATATGTAGTTTATTTTATCGAATCTACCTAATGTTGTAAATATTTTTTATGTAATAAATGAGAAAATCTATATTTGATTGACTGACTTTATTCTTATTTTTTTTCATTCTGCCTATTTGTAAGATATTGTGAGGTGTAGGTTTTTTAGCATTCGGGAGTGGAAAGAATCAATTACAAGAAAGAATGTATTTGATTGAGAGCAAGGTCATACACTAAAATTAAATAACAATACAAGATTATTTACTAATACAGTAAAATTAAAGATAGATTGATAACAGATGACCCATCTGTTGCAACAGGTTATAATCTGTTGGAAATGACCAAGTAGATAAAGACATCTATTACAACAGATTGATCGTCTGTCGCAATAAATTAGTAATATGTTAAAAATGACCAAACAAATAAAGACATTTGTTGCAATAGATTAGTCATCTATTGCAACATGTTAGTAATCTGTTGGAAATGACATACAAATAAAGTCATATGTTGCAACAGATTGGTCATCTGTTGAAAATGACCAACAGATAAAGACATTTGTTACAATAGATGACCAATCTGTTGCAATATATGTGTATATCTGTTTGATAATTTTCAACAGATGACTCATCTGTTGCAACAGGTTAAATCTGTTGCAATAGGTAATACACTTAAACGATCATCTAATTACTATGAGATTAATTGAAATTGCAATTATTTAAATCAATTTAGCTATTACTAATAATGACTTAATTTGAATCATTTCAAATAAAATTAGTCAATTGATCACTCTACTCAGAATGAACACACTAAGATGATCGTGTAATTAATATGAGAATAATTGAAATCATAATTGAACTCATCAATTCATCTTTAATTTTAGTTAAATCAATGTAGTTATTACTGATAATGTCTTAACTTGAATTATTTCAAATAAAATTGGTCAATTAACACTTTACTCAAGACGAATATGCTTAGATGATCATATAATTACTATGAGATAAATTGAAATTGTAATTAAAATTATCAATTCATCTTTAGTTTTAGTTAAATCAATTTTGTTATTACTAATAATTGCTTAATATAATTATTTCAACTAAAATTGGTCAATTGATCATTCTACTTAAGACTAAACACTTAGTTGATCATGTAATTACTATAAAATTAATAGAAATTGTAAGTGAACTTACAAATTCATCTTTAATTTTAGTTAAATCAATATAGTTATTTCTAATTATGGCTTGGTTTGAATCATTTCAAATAAAATTGATCAATTGATCACTCTACTCAGGACGAACACACTTAGTTGATCATGTAATTACCATGAGATTAATTGAAACTGTAATTGAACTTATTAATTCATGTTTAATTCTACTTAAATTAATTTAGTTTTTGCTAATATAATGATTAATATGAATCAATAGATCACTAACATATTGCAAAAGATGAGTAATCTATTGAAAATGATCAAACAGATAAAGACATCTGTTGCAACAGATAAAGACATCTGTTGCAATAGATTAGTCATCTATTGCAACAGATTAGTAATTTGACGGAAATCACAAATAGACAAAGTCATATGTTCCAACAGATTGGTCATCTGTTGGAAAAGACCAACAGATAAAGACATTTGTTACAACAGATGACCAATTTGTTGTAACATATGTGTATATTTGTTTGATAATTTTCAACAGATGACTCATCTGTTGCAACAAGTTAAATTTGTTGCAATAGGTTATACACTTAAATGATCATGTAATTACTATGAGATTAATTGAAATTGTAATTATTAAATCAATTTAGCTATTACTAATAATGACTTAATTTGAATTATTTCAAATAAAATTAGTCAATTGATCACTCTACTCAGAACGAACACACTAAGATGATCGTGTAATTAATATGAGAATAATTGAAATCGTAATTGAATATCAATTCATATTTAATTTTAGTTAAATCAATGTAGTTATTACTAATAATGTCTTAATTTGAACCATTTCAAATAAAATTTGTCAATTAACACTTTACTCAAGACGAATATACTTAGATGATCATGTAATTACTATGAAATTAATTAAAATGGTAATTAAAATTATCAATTCATCTTTAATTTTAGTTAAATTAATAATTGCTTAATATAATTATTTCAACTAAAATTGGTCAATTGATCATTCTACTTAAGACTAAACACTTAGTTGATCATGTAATTACTATAAAATTAATTGAAATTATAAGTGAACTTATTATTTCATCTTTAATTTAGTTAAATCAATATAGTTATTTCTAATTATGGCTTGGTTTGAATCATTTCAAATAAAATTGGTCAATTGATCACTCTACTTAGGAATAGCACACTTAGTTGATCACGTAATTAACATGAGATTAATTGAAATGGTAATTGAACTTATTAATTCATGTTTTATTCTAATTAAATTAATTTAATTATTACTAATATAATGGCTCAATATGAATCAATAGATGACTAATATATTGCAAAAGATGAGTAATGTATTGAAAATAACCAAACAGATAAAGACATCTGTTGAAAATGACTAAACAAATAAAGACATCTATTGAAAATGACCAAACAAATATAGACACATATTGCAACAGATGACTAACCTATTACAATAAATGACTCATCTATTGAAAATTATCAAACAAATATAGACATCTGTTGCAACAGATGACTAAGTTATTGCAATATATGACTCATCAGTTAAAAATTATCAAACATATAGGATATATGTTGGAAAATAATTTAAAATACTAAAGCTCAGATGTTTTTAAGAGAACTCAAATGTTTGTCCCCTTATCTAAGGTCTTGTCTTTAATTTTAGTTAAATCAATTTAGTTATTACTAATAATTGCTTAATTTGAATCATTTCAAATAAAGTTTATCAATTGATCATTCTATTAAGGACGAATACATTAATTAAAATTGTAAGTGGACTTATCAATTCATCTTTAATTTAGTTAAAATCAATTTAGTTATTACTAATAATGACTTAATTTGAATCATTTCAAATAAAATTGGTC